>NC_056747.1:980907578-981017578 GCF_019279795.1 Protopterus annectens
TCTCAAGATCCAAACAACGCAGACCTCGATAGAAATTTTTGAGAGTGCTCAAAATATTGACTATGTTTACGACTATGATGCTGATTCTGCCACTAATCCCATTAATAATGGGACAACATACATTGAACATTTTCTTAGTGGTGACACTTCTTGTGATTCTAGTTTAGATGTTAGTTCTGGCACTGCGGTTCTAGAAGTTGACTTGGCCATTACTTTTAAGAAACCAGTAATAACTACTAATAGTACTGGAGATTTTAGTGTTTACAACTTTTCCGATACACCAATAGGTAATGACTTGGCCAATTTTCTAGCAAAAGGATATACTTATGTACCGCGCCAGAAACTTGACTTTGTGAATTCTATACTTGACCTTAAATTGTATACCCGCAAGCTTAATTTTAATATTATGTTTGGCCACGACCAGCACAACCCGATTAATAACACACTTAGGGTACCTAGTACATTCAACCCCCCGCTGCACCCCACTATACAGTGTTTTGAGAATATGTGCGAATTAGATTTAAGGAAAGCTTCGGCTTCCTTATTTTCAATACAGAAAGATGAGATTACCCAACTAGAACTTGAACTAATTGATTTTGTTAAAAACCACAATATACGGATATGTAAACCTGATAAAGGGGGTGGTGTCGTGGTATTTGACAATGCGGACTATTTTGATCAAATGACTAGGTTGTTGGATGGTGAGGCTTACGAATTAAGTTAGAAATTTGAAATAAAGAGAGCTTATCGCATTATTAA
The DNA here is from genome assembly GCF_019279795.1 of Protopterus annectens. Lineage (NCBI taxonomy): Eukaryota > Metazoa > Chordata > Ceratodontiformes > Protopteridae > Protopterus > Protopterus annectens. The sequence continues at coordinate 980,908,338 of NC_056747.1, forward strand.
AGACTGTCTTGATGACATGTACACTGAAGGCCGCATTCAACAAGACCAACATAAATATCTAATTACAGTGTATCCTAGGTTTCCTTGTATTTTTGGGATTCCAAAAATACATAAAGGACTAGAGAACCCACCGATGCGGCCTTTAGTGGATGGACGTGGTTCTCCCACTTACACTTGTGCGAAGCTGGTGGATGTAACTTTACAAAAATACTTGAGTCAAGAGCACCAAATATGTAAAGATTCCTGGGCATTTTTGGCAAAAATAGGTGAGTTTAACTTCGACCCTAACTTTAATTTTTTAACGGTCGACGTTAAAGATTTATATACTTGTATCCCACTTAATATCGTCACAGACTGCGTAGGAATCTTTCTGAAAAATCACAATGCTACTGCTAGTGAAATTGCACTTGTTATGGAATTGTTAGACCTGATTCTTTACAACAACTACTTTATGTTAGGTGACAACTTTTATCTTCAAAAAGTGGGAGTGGCTATGGGCTCACCATGTGGGGCTAGTATAGCCAACATGGTAATGGCCCATTGGGAGAAAGAGTATATTTTCAGTAACAAGACAATAATGGAGAGAATTAAACATTACACTCGCTACCTGGATGATATTTTCATCCTTCTAGAAGGTGCTGAATCTGATGCTTTAGCAATCTTGAATCTGTTTAATTCATCTACTGACTTTTTGAAATTTAGTTTCTCTTTCAGTACTACCGCCATTGCTTATTTAGATATATGGCTGGTTAAGAACTACGAGCTGAAAGCCTATGTAGCAAGTATATACAGGAAAACCACATACTCCAACTCCTTTCTGCATTATAGCAGTTGCCACCCTTATTACCAGAAGAGATCGGTAGTTAAAGGTCAGTTGGTAAGAGCTGCCCGAATTACCACCATAGACGCTGCTTTTCACAGCGAATGTGACACTTTAGTTAATATGTTTACACACAGGGGTTATCCCCCTTCGCTACTCCAAGAACTAGTTAAAGAAGTGACTAGTAAAAGAGCACAAGGAACTTATCAGCCTATTTTAAAAATTACCACCAACTGTGAGAACAATACTCCCATTACTCCACTTATAAATATCACTACCGCTATACAGAATCCATCCTTAAACAATAATTCTAGATTAATTTTAACCTACCACGTGAATAGTGGTTTTGTTATTGATATTATTAAGAAGAATTGGGAGTTATTTAAGAATAATTCCACTGTTTATAGCAAATTAGGCACTAGACCTGAAATAACCTTTATGAGGGCCAAGAACTTAAAATCACTGCTTGAATGTACGTTTTGCAATCTAACACGTACTCCAGGCATGTACAAATGCCAAAATTGTAATTACTGCAAATTTATACATGAATCTAACAGATTCTATATTAATAAAAGTGGGTTTGACATGCGTTGTAGAGCAAACTGTAATTCCTGTATGGTGGTCTATTTAGCCCAGTGCCAAAAATGCCCTGGATTTTATGTGGGCAAGACTGAACGGAAACTTCGCGAACGCATATATGAACACCTATATGCAATTAAAAAAGGAAAACAAGATAATGCTCTAGCCAAACATATTTCAATACACAGTGATCATAATTTTAAATTTATGGTCATTGATCACTTATCAGAATCTAAAAGAGGTGCACCAATTCAGTTGCTTCTTCAAGAACTTGAACTTAAATGGCAGATCAGATTAAATGCGTACTCATACCCAGGGTTGAATGACAACTGTTCTATCAGTTGTTTATTGAAATTAAAAAGTCTTGTGAGATAGAGTAATTTTCTACCTATTGTACAACATATAAAATATAAAATGTATGACATTTTACTCTTTTATTTATTTCACCTCTTTTGAATCAAGTTGCTTGAGACTATATAGGGATTGTTTTTAAAGTTTAAGCAGAATCTAGTATAATAGTTTATGGTTAAAATACAGTCTGATATCATTATGTAAATGTGTGTACTTTGTTTAGGTACACACCTGCTTAAGGCAGTGTATATTTAGATCTTAATATTAGTATACTAGAATATTAGAGTCTGCCTATTTTTAATTCTAACTATTTTTAATGTTATGTGTTATTTTATAACTTGTTTTTTAAGGCATATATTGAGGTCAAAATGATGTTTGCACTGGGCTTTGTGGGGTTAAGCCATTAGTGTACCAACACTTGTCAGTTAATTGATTCTTAATTGACTTGTTAATTAGTGACGTTTTTCTTTGTGAGTATAAATATGTTTGCTTGCATTTTTCATTATGACTGAAGAAGTCTGCTCTTAAGCAGACGAAAAGCGCTTCACATTAAAGTCCTGTTTGTTCGTGGCTATACTTTTGTTTTTGTGGTGAAAGCTGAGTACTCCTGTTCCTGTGTTTTTTCCCAGTTTGCTGTTTTTTGCATTTACAAGGTAACAGACTACCTTACTTTTTCCTTTTTTTTCTTCTTTCTTTTTTTCTTTGCTTTGCAACCAATGATGGTGCAGCACTACATCTGCATCTATCCAGTCAGCCAATAAGATGCAGATGCAGGCAGAGCCAGTGATGCAAGTTTCCCTTTTTTCCTCAAATCGCAAAACATTTATTCAATTACTACAGCAGAAAATTAAGAAACAATCTTGTTTTATTGAAATGAACCCTGCTTCTTTATTTCCTGCTATTGTAGCTGAATAAGTCTTTTTTTAGCTAACACGTCAGCCCAGGGCACAGACCATGAATCTGGGGAAAGTGCGGTAGTGGAGGAGGGGAGTGTCCCCCCTTCAACCTATGGTTCTAGCAACATTACTTCAAAAATTACTAAGGTCATCTAATGCATTCTTACTTCATATACCTTGCATATTGCATACAACAGACAGCAGAGGTTTTGGAAAAGCTGTTCTTTCATAAATAATTTACTTCTAGAAGGTGCTGTAATACCAAACAGAATAAAACATATATATTATACTCTGTTATCATCATCATCCCCTATCCATTTCCTCAAGGCATGTTAGGCTGCTTCTAAAGGCATCAACTGTATTACATTTTACCCACTGATTGCAGTAACTTATTCCAGTTTTTAACTACTATCTCTGTCAAAAAGTACTCTCTTGTATCATGATTAAATTATGACCCTCTCCTGAGTACTTATCCTACCTTACTACCCTAATACCACCATATCCCTTAGTAACTTGTGTCCCCATATCATATTCTGCCATCTCTCCTTTTTTTCCAGGGGAAAAAGGTTAAGCTCCCTTAGCCTTAGCCTATCCTCATATGTCAAAAGTTATATTCCATTCAAAATCCAGGGTACCTTCTTATAGGTTCATAGGTGTTTACTAGGCTAACAACCAGAAGGGGCTTTTTAAGCCTAGCCATGCATCCAAAATCTCTGACAAGTTCTGATACCCTTGATAAGTGTAAGCATTGGCCTGAGAGATGAAGCATTAACAGGTTACCTGTTTGCATCAGAGACATAGGTGCCAAACTAGGAATGAATTTCTGGTTTCCCATCCAATTGTCCAAGTTGTACTTGAATTGGATTAGGGAAAAACTCTGCTTCACATTCATGGGGAACCTGTTCCATGGACAGAGTAGTCTCTGGGATACATACCTATCTCTCCAGCAGGTCCTATTTATATCACAGGCAAGGTTTAAGTCTTTAGAATGGGTAATTATGGTACTGTTTGTTTTGTGGATATACAGGAGGTCCATCAGAGTGGGGTCTGACAATGCCAGGCATAGATCTCCCCTCAAATGCCTGTAGGAGACAGAATACAGGGATAGGGCCTTAAGGCTGTATGCATAGGACATATTACTTGCGCCCTGTATTATTTTAGTGAGGAACCTGTGTGGACATTCCAGTTGCTGGATATGCCTGGTTAGGTACATACCAAAGGGGGCATTGTACTCAATGGTCGGGCTAAGTTGCGCAACATAGAATGAGTTCCTCACCACTGTAGACACGTGATGATCAAAGGCTAGATTACTACCTATGTGTCTCTCTAAGTCCCTGACTACTGGGTCATCTCTATGGGGTGTGTTGTCAATATGATAGTTACCAGGGATAGTAAAACAAAAAAAGCACAGCAGTGTGTAGAATCCCAAGACACAAACTTTAATGAAAATAAGTGCTTTCGTCAGGTACAAGAACCAAACTTTTTCAGATAAAGAAAAAAGTTATCTGTCCTTCTTATACTATATTTGAAATACATCATGGTCAAACAGCCAATGAATCTAAAACAATTATTAAAAATGCAAATTGCAACCTGCAACACTGAAAGTACCCCTTTGTTTACCAAAATCTTTGAACATGTAAGAAAATAAAAAAATGTTTTTTTCTAAAACATATAAAATAAACAATCCATATTCTTACAGGTGTATAAACAACACATAAACATTAATGCTTACTAACAAACATGAATTTAAAAAACTGTACTTATCTTTCAAACTGTTTTAATTTTAAAGTACTAGAGATGGAAATACTGTCATTCAGTGTAGGGGGAGAACATGCATTCATATAAATTTGCCACCAAGTTTCCTTATGTTCCAAGTATAGTTTCCAAGGACCATTATAGGGACTTTTTTGAACCTGATGCACTACCACAAATTTGAACTGACTTTCAGGGTACTTAATCAGATGCTGATATAAGGGAGTTACCAGGGATGGATGACTTCCCAAGGGATACTATTAGGCATTTCTTGGCATTTAGTTTCAGTCCATGACTCTGACATCAGTTGTTTGTCTGTGTCAGCCCCTCTTGGAGAACATTTGTATCTTCCATTGTCTTTCTAGTACTGCACTCCCCCTTTTCTGTATGGGGCCACCCAGGGTTGCCAGATTTATGGAAGGAGAGGTAGTGAAAAATAAAAAGTCCTTCACGCTAAGTGAACACTAAAAAAAAGATCTTTCATGTGGAACTGCCTGTTCTGCATTAAACAGAAGTGGCTCTGCTTTGTGATTTTTGATTGGCTTGTATGCCAGCATAGGAGCCAGTCAAAAATCGCACATCAGAGCCTCTTCTGTTCATTGTAGAACAGACTGCTGTTTCGCATTGAATAGAAGTGGCTCCGCTTTGCAATTTATGACTGGCTCATATGCCGGTATACAAGCCAATCAAAAATCGCACAGCAGAGCCTCTTCTGTTCAATGTGGATCAATGGGCTGTTTTCACCAGGATTTTAAGAGGCAGTACAGGACTTGGGATTGGGTTGCTGATCTCAGGACAGTCCCTCTCAAATACGGGCATCTGTCAACCCTGTGGCCACCAGAACTGAACACAAAACTCCAGCTGTAGCCTAAATGTATATGATATAAGGACATTATCATCCTTCCCTCTCTCTTTATACTCCAGCCTTTAACTATATGCCCTAGTATAAAATTTGCCTTCAGTATTGCCCTTTCACACCAAACCTGATGGCTAAGTTTTTCTGTAATAACACTTACATCCATTTTATTTACCCCAAGTTGTCTTTCCCAAATTACAACTCCGTCTACTTGGATGAACTGAAGTAAACCTGCTATGTTTAGACCATGCTTCAATACTCCTTAGGCCCCTATACAAGCTTACTATTCCGTCTGCCACCCCCCAAAGTCCTGATGCTTTTTTAGAAGGATTAAATCCATTTTTCATGCCTGCATGAAGTCATGGCTGTGTATATTAAATATGGCTGGACCCTGAAGGATACAACTTGTCATTATCTTACTTGGTGAGTTCCCACATTTATCTCCTGTCCACTATTACTTATTATTTTCCATCCATGTTCACAGCTTTTTGCCCACCTCATCCCTATCCCCTTTTGTCATCAGCCTATGGTGTAAGAGTAAGTCACAGCCATTCCTGAAATCCAGGCACCACCATCCGTAGCGATATATCTAACCACTTCACTATGGTCCATCTAGCATCCACAGTAAACTCTCCTTGTGATACTTATAATAATCAGCTCTAGCTGCAGTGTTACACTGACTCCTCTTCAATCACTATAGATTTCTTTTATAACACCTGTATGATGCAGGTCCATAATTCTAGTGAAAGATTTCATTTATAATTGGTGGCAAACCAGATCTGTACATTGTGGACACAATATTTTTTCTGAGCTGTAGCAGAGACACTCAAGTTATAATAGGGAATTCAAACTATGATGCTGACTTTTTTCGGTAAGAGAATGAATGGCTTGTAAACAGCAATTTAACTGTAAATCTGTACTGTTGGAGTGATACTTATAGCTGTTTTTCATGCAGCAAACAAGGAGTAAAACTCTTAAACTGTAATTCTCTGTGCTCGTTGTACAATGAATGAAGTGTGTGATTCATAAGCCTTCCATCCTGTAGACTTTAACATGAGGCAAGAAGGCAAAAGGGAGTTACAGTTATGCCCTGTGCAGAGCACCATGGCACACCAGAAAGAAAATGAGCACTTATGTATATCATGCTCAGCTTGAACCCCAATTCCTGAATTTTGAGGAGGACTTGCACTGATGGCAGAATCGTTCAGTAGCATCATGGCATGCAGCGATCTGCTGCCTGCATCCTTACAGGTCCTTTCTTTCTCTCTCTCTCTGTCTCTCTCCCTTACACGCTATGGTGATTGACTTCTTCCCTACAGGTATGTGTAGTTGTTTGTGTGTGTGTGTGTGGGGGTGGGTGAGTATCTGTGGGTATTTTTGATCATGGACATCTCATTACCATACCCGTGTCTGGTTATCCTTCCTCTGCCAGTTTCTAGATATACACTTCTTTTATGCCACATATGTAAGCCATATAAACAAGGCAGAATGGAAATTCTATTTAGATTAGCTACATGAACAGCATATTCTAGAATCATGATGGTGTACTGCATTCCAATTGGCATACCAGAGTGGTTATGTATAGGAGCATTAGCTCTAAACATTGGAAAGTGTGGCTGTTCATGAACGATAGTCATATACCAATACTTCAGGAATATAGTAGATGGTATCCCTGAGCAATGAGCATTACTGTTTTATTAATAGAAGGTGATGGGTGTGAAGGGAGGCACTTGACTACAAGTACTGTCTATAAATTCTGTGGTGGGGCAGGTGACCCTAGACAATGGGCTTTACTGTACTTTATATGGTAGGAATCTGTTGCCTATGTATGCAATATAGTGACTGCCTGACTGTACTTTCTAGCTGGTCAGAGCACTCGTAATGCATATCTGTGACCACTACAGCACCGATAGGGAAAACTAATAGTTTATTCATCATTTAGGTAGGTATTGTCATACAACAAGGTCAGTGGCTGATTGAGATCATATGCCACAACCTTAATTAAGAAATTAATCATTTCTACATAAGTCCACCTATGTACAATAACTAGTTGATATTTACAGCTGATGAAAGTGATAATAAATATTATGTCCACTGAGATAAAATGTTTTTTCTTTTCCTGTAAACTACAGTTAAATTGTCTCGTGTGCTCTTTTCCCCCTTAGAATGCACATTATGCAATTTCATATAGTGAAGTTTTCACCTCTGGACTGCTTTGTAAATGGGATACGTTCTGTACAAACAACACAACAGGCCATAATATTTACAAAAAAATGAAATGTAGCAATGAATGTACTTATGTTCTTACACTGAAGTCATTGTTTCAGTAAACCATCATTACAACTTTTTTTTTCTTTTCTTTTTTTTAGCTCCACTGCTTACTGACCATCAGTTCCCTTCCCCTCAGACCATTTGTTATCCCTATTAAGATGAAAGATGATTGAGAAGAGTCATCACTAAGACAGCTGTCAGTTTTTCTCTCAATTTTTTTAAGCCACAACTCTCAAGTGTGATTTGCATCCAAAAGGTTGGTATGCAATGTGCCTTTGTGCTGTATGCCCTGCTTTCATATGATGCAATCAATTGGTCCTGACCTCTTGTAGACAAGCATCTCCATCTGATCCTTAGTCTCCACTGGGCATTCTACAATGAGGAGTAAGTGCAAAAATATAAACAACAAAACCTAGAGATTTTTGAAAAGTATAAAAAATAAATATGGACATGTGAAAGAAAGAGAGATTAAGATCAATGAAAGAAATAGGCTGCAGAAGGTTAATAAAACCCAAAAAGTCAGACATTTGATAAAACAAATGAACACAGTAATTAGGACTGTTCATAGAGATTCATACAATATAACAGAAGTAAACAGGATATATTACTTTGCAGCTAAATTAATAACTGATTAATTGATTGGGGTTGGGAGGGTGGCCTAATGGTTAAGGTGTTTGCCTTACAAACACAAGGTGCAGGGTTTGAGTCTCACAAGGGATAATTGGCTAGGCTTAAAATGGCTCGCAAGGGCAGTTAGCCTAGTACTAACCTATGAACCTATGAACCTATGATAACGTTCTACCACAAGAACACAAGGTAGTTAGGTAAATTAAGGAGAGAAATCGAATGCCATCATGGAAGTATCGAACAGAGAAAACTATAAAGCAATTAAGACAAGAAGTGTCACTGTTAGAGGAGTATAGTAGAGGGAACAGATCAGCAAAAATACTTAGAAAGATAGATGTGGTAAAAGCAATACTCAGTATTAGAACAGATCAGGATCTATCATGCACTATCGCAAATAAATTAAAAATCTCAACACAGTCAGAAAAACTTAGAAGATTCACAGATAAATATAAAGGAAAAGTACAAAATAAGCAATTTATTGATGACCCAAAAACTTTTATAGAGAACTGGGAAACAAATTAAAAGGAATTGAAAGACCAACAAAAAAAAAGAAATAGATACATTTTGGAGAGGTATTTATGGAGATCCTGTGGAACATAACAAAGATGCTAAATGGATAGAAGTAAAAGAAAGAATAAGAAGTTCAAATGTACAGGATATGAAATGGGATGAAGTAACAGCCAGAGAGATTAAAACAAAGTTACGAAAAGCCTGTAATTGGAAAACCCCAGGCCCATATGCAGTACCTAACTTCTGGTTAAAAGTATTAACATCTTTGCACAAAGATTTAGCCATGAGTAAGAACTATCTATATGCACACCCAGAACAGACACCAACCTGACTAACAACAGGAAAAACGATGCTCCTACTTAAGAGTGAACCTGCAAGCTACCCTAAAAATTATAGACCAATAACTTTCTCTCCGACGACATAACCTATACACTGGAACTGATGCAGACAGAGTTTATAGTCATTTAGGAGAAAACTCAATTATGGCAATAGAACAAAAGGGCAATAAAAGAAAGTCATATGGAACAAAGGATCATTCGTTGTTAAAGTCATAGTGGAGAACTGATAAAAGGGGAAGAATCTAAGTATGGCAAGGATTGACTACAAAAAAGCATTTAATAGTATCCCACATTCATGGATAAAAGAGTGCTTAAAAATTTATAAAAGATACGCCCTGCACTGATCAACTACATTACATTGACCATGAAACAGTGGCAGACCACTTTGCAATTAAGCCATGATAAAGGACAGATTATTATCCCAGGGATAAAAATTAAAAGGGGTATATTCCAGGATGACTCTTTGTCACCGCTGATATTTTGTCTTGCCCTTAACCCACTAAGCTGTTTACTCAACAGCTTAGGCAATGGCTATAATTTGGCTCTTAGAAAACAAAAGTGTAAAGACTTCTCATCTTCTCTTTGTCAGTGATTTAAAATTGTATAGCTCATCAGATAAGGAACAGAAAGCACAACTGCAAGTAGTCCAAACTTTTTCAGATGATAAAAGAATGTCATTTAGTCTTGATAAATGTGCAAAAGCACCCTTTAAAGCAGGAAAATTGCAGCACCAAGAAAACATCAGTTTGAAACACTAATGTGATATAAAAGAACTTGAGCAAAAAGGAGTGTATAAATGTTTTGGGAATTGATGAAGAATCAACAATAAAACATGAATAAATGCAAATAAAATGTAGTAAGGAATACTTTAGAAGATTTAAATTAATCCTGAAACCAGTGTTGACATCTAGGAACAAAATGCAAGCTATAAACCAATTTTCTATTCCTGTCCTAACTTACAGTTTCAGGTTTGGAGTGATTGACTGGCCCCAAAATGTATTGGGTAGATTAGAGAGGAAAACAAGAAGGATGCTTCATGCCCACCAAATGATTTATAAAAATCAGTGCATACCTAGATTATGTATTCTCCATTCCAAAGGACGCATGGGCCTCCTTGAAATTGATTACATGTATATGTCTGCAATCGTGAGACTGCACACATATCTGCTGACCTCACAAGACCCAAACGTAGTGAATGTTTTGAAACTTGAGGGGAATAAATCTAAGATGACTTCTCTGCTTAGTCTAGCAGAAGCATATTGGCATCAAGCAAGAATGGAAATCAAACCAGAAGCAGATAAAAATCAGGCAGCAACTGAATGTGCCAAAAAATAAAAGAAAGAATATGAAGTGAAGGAACGGATGTGCAGGGAAGAAATGTGGAAAATGAATGAATATAGTTGCAAATATAGAAAACTTGTGGAAGAATCTCATGTTGATCAGGACTGAATGTAGGAAAGTTTAAGGAGAAACGAATTCAAACCATGAGAGGAAAGGTTAATATTGGCGGCCCAAGACAGTGGGCTACGCACACGTTGGTTTACAAAGTTCATTGAAGATGTGGTAGAAACACAAATGAAGGTTTTATAAAACAGAATTGGAAACAGTCACACACCTTGTTGCTGGTTGTGACATATTAATAGTAGAAGGACTGTATACTGAAAGGCATAATAATGTGGCTAGACTGTTGCAGTGGGGATTGTGCAAACATTATGGTATTGAAGTGGCTGAAAAGCACTGGAAAAATGAGCCACAAAGCATCATAGAAAATGATGGTCTACATCACATGGGATCACTCATTACCAAAAGCCTTAGTATGTTTTTTTCATCGCCAACATTCAGAAACACATTATTTTCTCATTTTGGCAAGACTTACAGGAGTCAAAAACAACTCTAAAGTAAACTTTCCAAGTAAATAAACTCCAATATAAGGTGCAAGATGTGTTTTTAATAGATGAAAAAGTTGTATTTTACTTTGTTCAGTTAAAGATATATGGTAATCATGGTTCTTAGAATACTTTCTGCTACTTTATGAATATAATATTCTGTATGGTGTTATTCTCCTTAAAGATCTGCATCCAAAATGTTGTTAACATAATTCAATACTCTTTCCCTTTTTTCTACCAATGCTTTAAACTTTGTCAGAAGTATTTCTTGACCCTTCCCCGGCTTCATCATCATCCCTTTACATTTTTAATCATAACCTTCTGCTTGTGTTATGCATATGAGCCTTAACTGTATAACTAAAATATCTCTCCAAATCAGGTTATCCTTAATCAACTATTGGAAGGATAAACCTATCCCACTTAACTCTTGCCCTATTCCCATCTTACTATCCATATCCATAAACAAGATCTTACAGTTTCATAGTTTTTGTATTCTTTTGTTTGGTTTCTTACCCCATACCCTAAGCTGCCATAACAGAAGCCTTTTTAATCTGTACGCCTAAATACTTCATATTTTTGTGTCCCCATAAATATGGGTATTCCTGAACCAGTTAATGCATGGGTACATAATTTACATCCTTTGTTTTATCTTCTTTAATTTTTTGTATCCTGAAAAGACTTGAAACTGTTTCAAAATGTTCCACATCACTAAGATGTCCTTTTGTGGATTTATTGGGTACAAAATAATATCATCTGCAAGTAAAGCCAACTTTTCTTGATTCCCATACCAGCTATATCTTTATATTTCTGATGCCTTTATTTTCTTTGCCAATGGTTTTAAATATAAACCAAATAACAAAGAGGAAAGAGAATACCCCTGCCTGGATCCTCTGTTCAAAAACAACTTATCAAAGAGGAACCTTCCCACTTTAATTCTTGCCTCCAATCTTTTATATATCCTCCTACGTAACCTTATTATTGTATCAGGGAATGCAAATGCTTTCAGTGTCATAGTCATAAAATCCTAATTTACTCTTGTGAATGTTTGTCTGCATCAAGACCTATGAATAACAGTGGTACTTTCTTATATTCTGCTTCCCTCTGGATCATGATTGCTCTATTAATGTTGTGAAATGTTTGCCTCCTCACCAAAAAACATTGATCCATATCATTCAATTTTGGCAACACCTTTGCCATTCTTTTGGCTAGTATAAACATAAACACTTTATAATCATGGTTTAAAATTAAAATGGGTCAATATGAAGCTAGAGTAGATGGGTCTTTACTGTCCTTAGGTAATACGGCCACCATAGATTTCTTCCAAAATGTTCATGCTTCCCTTCCTTTTAAAATACTGTTAAACCAAACTGTTAAGATCTTAACCACTTTCTTCCCTCTTAACTTCCAAACTTCCACAGGAATACTATTCTTGGAGACTTTTCTGAAGAGTGGTTATACATCACGATTTTTATCACATCCCTCCTATCTTAACTATTAAGTGATGAGCCTCATCTAGCACTAACCTTAGCATATTAAGTCTTCCATGAATATTTCCGTGTGTATTCTTTCTTGATTTCCACATTTCTCTGCCTTATACTAGTTTTCATAAAGTTTCTGAAATTTCTCTGAAATCTCTATAGAATATCTGTTTTTTTTTTCCCATTATAGGTTCTCTAAGTTTGGCAACAACCCTTTCCACGTTCTACTGCTTAAGTCAAAAAGTTTTTGTGCTCTGAAGTTATCAGAAATAGTTGCTTAACAGCAGTCTTTCTAAATTCATGCATGTTATCCTGATACTCTTATTTTCTCTTTAGTAGTTTGCATTTGTACCTATTCTTGTTCTGTGAGATTCCCCTTATTCTACCAATACTTTAACCTTTGTCAGTCCCTCTAAGTTATTCCTATTACTTCTTAACCATATATCTTTTTCTTTTATTTTCACCATATTTTTAAACTCAATTTTCATTTATCCTACTCTTTAGCTATAACTTATGAATATATTTCCATCTTTCCTAATAACTCTTCAATAATTTCCACTACCCATTCCTTAAACTCCTCTCTTTTTAACAGGTAGGTGGGAAAGCACCAGTGTATCACATTTTTATCTTAGTTTTTACTGGGTGGTGATATGAAATAGATATTGGATGTGTGTGAAAGCTTTCAATTAAATTCAAATGTTTATCTGAAATATAATTTCTATCTAGTCTAGCCCAGTTATTGTACCCTGTAAATTTTGTCAGAGTTTCTACTACTGAATTCACATATTCCATACTAAATATTATCATAAATTTATTTTGTTATATTTTCCCTTCTAGGTCCCCTAATACATCTTCACTATTGCAAATCAAATTCCATTCCCCACATATAAGTAATATTCCCTGTTGAAACCTTACTATTTCTCATAAAATTTTCTCAATCTCCATAATTGCAGTTTTACATAGAAGATTAATATAATTAATCCCCTTTTCTGGTATCCCTGATATTCTTCTGTGCATCCATCCTGAAATCCTTTCTTTATTAAATTCACATGCTTGTTTCTTTCCAAATGTGTCTCCTGCAGTATTATTATTATTTGCACTCTGCATTTCTTAACATAATTCAATAATTTTTCCTTTTTTGTCTATACCTCTAAGGCCATTTATGTTCCAAGATAATATGGATAGCATAACCATTATGATAAATAGTTATTATTCCCACCTATTACACATGGCAGTTTTTTGAATGTGCATTGTACACTGTGCTAGATTAGTAGCACAAAATTTCTAGTTATTAGGAAGATACTGTGATATACTGATCTGGAATTGACTGAGCTTAGTTTTCCTGATTGTTTTTTGGAAACTGGCCTGGTCCATTTTTTCTGGCTGATCCTGCTCCATTCACCCTAGCTGCATTCAGGCTCACTCCACTCCCCTACCCTACCCCCATTCCCACCCACCCCTGACATAATTTCCTTTATAACTAAACCTTCTTTGCCCTGCCTCCACACTAGCCAATAGATACCTGCTCTCCTCTACTCATACCCCACATCGTCATAACTGTAATGCCCACTCCTTGCCCCTCCTGAGCCTTACCTGCTTTTAACTCTTTCAGTCATTCACTTTATAAAACTCCTTCAATCAATCCTGATTTCTTTTATTAACCTTAAATAAATTGCTGCCCTTTAATTCTTTCTGACCTGAAACTAAATCATGGCTATGCCTTTCAAAACTCTTTTTCTCTTCCTCCTATTTCTAATTCTTTTCTCAGCTCTGACTACTTACCATACTCCTCACCTGCTTACCACCCCATCTCCCACACTCTCTTATCACTGTACCCACCATGCAAATAACTATACCAACCCTATTGCCCCTCTCTCTTTAACTATACCACTATATCATTTCACAAGTTCAACGTATTATACATACCAAATGCCCAACTTCTCATCAAAACAAAACATCAGTTCCTTTGCAAATATTTCTTCCTACAAATACTTCAAAGCACAATACTACTCTTATCTGGTGATATTCACCCTAACCCAGGCCCTTGCCAACAGCACTCTAACCATACTTATACAGCACCCCCCCCTCCATTTTCAACTGCCTCACAAATAACTCAATATGATCACAAGCCAGCAAAAATCTATATTTTTTTGTCAATTAATATACAAAACACTGTCAATAAAAGCACCCTCCTTCACACCTGGATTTCCCAGTATAACCATCTGAGACATGATTAAAATCTCATATTACAAACTGTGAAATTCTCCCCCCAGTTGTAATATTGTTTGACTGGATAGAAGTAATAAAAAAGGGTGGAGGAGTAGCTATACTCTACTCTGACCAGCTCTCTCTCTCCACCCTCTCAATAGCTATCCCTGATTTCTGCCCTGCGGAAATACCTATAGCAACATGTAAGCTAAATCAACACAAAAAACTTGTCATTGCAGCAATCTACATACCCCCAGGTAAAAACTTTCCCATACTCGAGCAGTTTTTTCTTAGATTTCTATATACATTCCCTATGAAATTATCATCCTTGGAGATATGAATATTGACTGGAACCTTGTTAGTAGTGCATCCCCTAGCTACACTATAAACCTTTATGGCTTTACCCAGCTGATCACCTTGCCCCCACACTAGCAAAAAAAATTCCCAGAATGGCTCGGTCATCGACTGGATATTAGAATCCAACCCCCAGTGCTATCATAACCCTTCCACCATACCTAGCTCCCTTAGTGACCACATCCCTACCTCAGTAGTAAGACACTCTCCCAATCTTAACAAGAGCCACCAATACTAAGAGTTTTGTATCCTTAAAAGCTACAACCCTGTCACCCTAAACAAATTACTGTTCATGTAAACTGGTCATTCCTATGCACATTATCCAATAATGAGGCTGTCCAAAGCTTCAATAATATATTCCTAGAAACCCTTAACACCCTGGCTCCCAGTAGAAAAATTAGGATAAAATGTGATTATGCAGTATGGCTAAAAGAGGTAACTTGATCACTTATGAACAAGAGAAACAGTTCCTGGAGAGCATGGAAAAAAATAACAACTCAACTTTCCACCTGAACTTATATAAACAGCTTCGCAACCAAACAAAAAAGCAGGTCCAACTAGACAAAAAAATGTTATCAAAAATCTCTGAGCAACCCACATTCCAACCCGAAGAAATTCTGGCACTCAATAAACAAATTACTATCTCCAGGGAACCCCTCTTCACCAATCCCCTGCCCTAACAAACCTTCTAATGAAACTGCAACTATACTTAATAACTTTTTCTTCGAAACAATAGAAAAGCTTACTAAACCAGAAACTCTTGATATTAAGACTCCACCTCCCACCTCATTTCTTCCCTCGTTCTCCCTAGCACCTGTAGCAACTTCCTTCATCAGATCACTTCTTAACAAACTCAAACCCTGTTCCCCATCAGCCTATAAACTCCCTGCATTATTTCTCAAACATGCAGCCAAATCTGTAGCATACAGTACCAGATATCTGGAAAAAATTCGTCATAATACCCCTCCTCAAGGGAGGAAATTCTACAGAACCCTCAAATTACAGCCCTATTGCCATATTATCCCCTTTATCTAAGATACTGGAAAATGTATACATAGACAAATACTAAACCACCTCTTACAGGCAAACCTAATTATACCCACACAGCACTGTTTCTGTCCCTCGCACAGTACTACCACTGCCTTATCTTTCACACATAACATTGCCCAAGTCAGAAATAATAATAAGCTCATATCATCTCTATTCCTAGTTTCCCATCTCATCCTCCTAAATAAAGTTTCCAACCTACAACTCTCTACCTCCACTACCTCCTGGTTTAACAGCTACCTCTCAAACAGATATCAGTCAGTCAGATGACAAACATCCTTCTCCCCTTTCCATCTTGTTAAGACCAGGGTTCCCCAGGGTTCTGTCCTGGGCCCCCTACATTTTAATATATTTACAAATAGTCTCCATGTTTCCTGCCCCCACTCTACCTTAGTACAGTATGCAGATGATTCCACAATTATTAACACCTCCAACAATATACAAAATCTCCACATTGTCAGTCAAACATCTCTGCACCTAGTAGAACAATGGCTAACTGAAAACAACCTGCTTCTCAACCCCAAAAAGACCAAGCTTCTCCTTTTCCTTCCAAAAAAACCTCAATCCAGCTAAAGACAACTTCATCATCTCACCCTTAGATAATACAATTATCACCACTGACTCAAACACCAACTTGCTTGGCGTTGCCATAGAAGACCAATTAAAATTTAACCTACATATCTTAAACTGTGTCAAAAAGTCCAATCAAATACTAGGTCTTCTATACCACAACAACAAATATATACCTAGCAAATCTAGACCTGTACTGGCTCGAACATTTATTTTACCATCCCTGCTTATGCTGCTCCCATACTTACTAACCTCCAAAATAATCTCTTAACCAAACTAGAAACCACCTATAACAAGATAGCCAGATTCACAGGCAGTAATAGCTACAAATTCCATCACTATATATCCCTGAAAAGCTTAATATGGCCTGAGCTCTCCCACATGCTTCAAATATCACAACTACAAATAGCACACAGCATCCTAAATAGCCCCAACTCCTGCCCCACCCTTATATCTATAATTGCACCCCACACACCCAATCATGACCTCAGATGTACACAACAAAACCTTCTGCAGGTGACCAAGCCAAACAAAAATATTGGAAAAATACTTTACAGTCATTCAATTGCACACTCATAGAACAAACTTCCATTGTCCCTGCACTCCAATACCAAAAGTGATGAATTCAAAAAGCAACTAAAAACTCATTTCCAACATGCATGGATATGTATTTGTCAGGAAATTACCTAATGAATTTTTCTTCTCTCAATTAACATATCTGCCTGTTATCTACCTACACTGTCTACCTATATTACTCTCTCTGCAGTTAGTACCTATGCTATTAAATGCATCTTTGTTGTACTATAGGTTCATAGGTTCATAGGTTCATACTAGGCTATCTGCCCTAGGGCATTTATAAGCCTAGCCAGAGTGCGTGTGGCTTTCACCACCCCTTAGGATGAGAATACTATACCCATTAGTTTGCTGTGCCTCTGTCCAGCAGTGACACAGAGATGATTCCCAGGGTAAACCTACGATCTCCCATCCACTCGTCAAGATTTTTCTTGAACAGAGTCAGTGAGGGGCTCTGCCTCACATGGACTGGGATTCTGTTCCATAGTGTAGGGAGTCTCTGGGTGATGAATCTGTCCCTCCAGCACGTCCTATTTATATCCGTGTTGAGGTTTAAGTCTCTTGCTCTCGTGGCTCTGGTGGATTTGGATTTTTTGAGGTGGAGCATGTCCATTAATTCCGGGTTGGACATGGCCTTGTATGTCAGGCACAGATCACCTCTGAGCAGATGGTATGCGACTGAATAGAGCCGGAGTTTCTTCAGTCGGGCAGCATATGACATATGTTTGAGCCCCTTTATCCTTTTGGTGAGGAACTTTTGGGGTCTTTCCAACTGCTGCAGGTGTCGGGTAAGGTACATTCCGAATGGGGTGTTGTACTCAATCATTGGTCTGATAAGTGAAGAGTACAGGGGTACAATGACCTCTCCTGATCTGGATGTGAATCCCTTCATGATCAGGTGGGCAATGTAGAAGGTCTTCCTAACCACTTTGGCAATGTGAGTGTCAAAAGAGAGGTTACTGTCAACTTGGGTCCCCAGGTCCCTGAT
The DNA here is from genome assembly GCF_019279795.1 of Protopterus annectens. Taxonomy (NCBI): domain Eukaryota; kingdom Metazoa; phylum Chordata; order Ceratodontiformes; family Protopteridae; genus Protopterus; species Protopterus annectens. The sequence goes on from NC_056747.1 coordinate 980,926,442, forward strand.
AACTTCTTCCGTGTTTAATGGATTACCACCTATGTGGTAATTAGGGGTTACCTTGTTTTTCCCAAAGGGTATGACTATACATTTTTTGGCATTTAGCTTAAGGCCATGGCTCTGGCACCAGTTATCCATTTCTATGAGACCTCTCTGGAGGATGTCTGTGTCTGATGGAGTGTCAATTATGGTGCCCAGTTTGCAGTCATCTGCAAATTTTGTCAGCCACAATCCCCCTATGTTTGCCTGCACTTCAGAAAAATAAATGCCAAACAAGAGGGGGCCCAGGACTGACTATGTCATGATGTTACTCTGATTTTTTTTTTTATTTTAGGCATTGCTACATTCCTTGTAAATAACTTAATGCTAACCAAATTTCTCAAACATATTGCTACTGCATTCTCAAAATACTGTATTTTTGCCTTGTATATATTCGTATTGTATATTTCTCTGTTTTTGTACTAAGTATCTTACAACTTGAACTGTTAGGTTTTTTTCTTATTTTTTAATTACTTTCCTGGAGCTTTTCTCCTCGGGTCCCCTCTGAAAAAGGACTCTCTGGGCCCACATGGTTAACAAATGTAAAAATAATAAATAATAATAAATATTTCCAACTTTTGTGTTATACGCAGACACTAATGTTTGGCAGGCTGATTTTTTTATGCAGTTTTCATCATATCTAAATTTGAACCCATGTTATGTTTTAATAGACTTCTTGTTTTAATGAAAACTCTCAAACAAAAACAAATACATTTTTCAAAACACCCCCTATCCCCTATTAATTTATAACAAACACAAAAAACTATGTACATCTTGTTCAGGTCTTGTTTTTGTCACACAAACAAGTCAGACTTCTATTTCAGCTCTGGCTCATCCATATATGAAAATTGTTGTCTTGATTACTTGTTATTGTCAAGAAAACATGGGTGGTATTCAGAGATGAAAGAAGAGCAGGGCAACATGCTATACAGGTAAGCTACACTGATAATAAGTGATTCACAATCATACACATTGCAAGCAAGCTTCATCTAATTACAAGATAATCAGCATGACTATGAATCACTCAACTGGACAGTTTCAACAACTGCTCAGTTACATGTCCTACTGACCGGCTCTAGTAAGTAGATTGATTACGTAGCTGACCACACACACACAGACAAGCCCAAACACACCCCCACACATACATGCACGCACATATATACATACACAGATAGCAGCAATGGCACCCCCCACACACACACCCACCCAACTACACACACACACACACACACACACACACACACACACACACACACACACACACACACACACACACACACACACACACACCTACACTCGTATACCTCTCATACACACAATTACACTACTGGATCTGCAGTCTGATCATATTCCCAGCACAGATTCTATCCCTCTGAAATGCATAGATGTATGCAGCTAAACTGATGCATACACTTACACATTTTGTACACTGCTCTGTACTGAAATTGCCTTGTACAAATGTCTGTACTACGCAACTAACCCTCCACATGAGTGCATTGGGATGTTAATTGACCTCTTTAGCATAGACCCGACATTGACTTACATTTACATTTAAATTTACATGCACACATAATCTTTCACTGCTCAGTAGAACAGAGCTATGTTTCTGGGTTGTAAAGGGGGCTATGAATCAACACAGCCTTGACTAGTATGTAAACCAGCATGAGCAGCTCTATGTACTAAGTAAATTACTTATAAATATCACTCTTTAGTTGTACCTGAACGCAGTTGTGTTTTGTACATTATATACGAGCATTGTAACTCTTTTCTGTTAGTAAATAAATAATATGATATCATAAGTGATTTTATTGCATATGTTTTATGTGTATGATTGAGTGCAGTAACTTCAATGGCAATATTTAACTTTTGCCTCCTATTTAGCTAATCTGTAAATTTTCTGGTAGACTATCTGTTGCTATTCTGTTAACTCTGCCAGAAAAAAAAAAGTTTAATCCCTTAAGTTAAAAAAAAAAGTTATGTTAAAAATGGACACACAAAAAAAAACTCAAGCTGTTTATCTTAATTGTCAAAGACTAGTAGAGACAAGGTGAAAGATTTACCTTAGATGTAGAAACATATTGCATTCACAAACTGGGTTTTAAACTCCCTGCTACCATTTCTGACATTTTAATGTTTTTTGTAATTCATGATTCAAATAGTAAAAGCTGTTTAAAGTTGCAGTTAAATATTGGACTAAAACAGCATATAATAGATGTGATTGTTTTTATTTCTGCAGTCCAAACAAGGACTGCTTTCAGATGTCAGTACTATCCACCCATGAGCCTCTGCTTATTCCATCCTACTAATGGCAGGTAGCAGGTATGGGGGCATACTCAGAGTCTGAGGGTGGTCATACTTTGGTGCCATGTCTATGACACCAACACTTTCCTCTTTCAGGTTATTAATATTTGTAAAAATTAAGATGCATCCATTCTGTCTGCTAACTTGTGGGTCTTTTGCTATTTTCTTATTTATTCTGAAGCTATCTTCTGGCCTCTGCTCTTGGGCAGATAGTGATGACAGCTCCTGCAGTGGGACCTCTGCAACTCTCCATTGATTTAGGACATCCCTTCCTATCTCCTATTACCATGCAGCACTCTGACCTCTAGTGGATCCTGAGTCACTGCTAATATGGGTATATGCCTTATCCCACTTCAAAGAGCTGGTTTGACCCAAAAACTTATTGTCTTGAATTTCTAAAGTATTAGTTCCACAGTCTGTGACTGGATTGCAAGGACTGCTGTAGTGAACATTGTATAAATAATTGAACCATATTCTCTCTTCTGCTAGAGCAATTCAAATAACATTAAGCAGGATCTATTTATTTTAGCTAGGTATGTGGATTGATACAAGCACATCTTTTTCAGCCATGACTTCGACCTAAAACGGCATATACAGATATCAACTATAAAACATTACTTTATACTAATTCTTTAGTAATTTAGGTTGTTGACTGATCCAAATTAAACACATTCATCCACAATCATAAGCAATACATTTCAGATTTAAATGCATACACACACACAACATTAAGTATTCCAAAGTAAAATATAGGTATATATAAATGTAAAACAACAACAAGAAAATATATACATGCAGCAGATTAAAAACAGTGTATAGACCAGTGACAGTTAAGCAGGACCTGGGCTGTGTAGCAGCAAGCAAAAGTATGTATGTATTACACTAATTGAGTTATGGTGCAAACAGGAAACATGCTAGTCATAGGCATAGGATAGCATTCTTTGCTGGCTACATTGCTAAGCCTGTACCTGACTGTAACTCAGTTGGCCATTGACCGTTACTAGTGCAGGATATTGGAGGACGGCTGTGGCTGAGCAGTGCAGAATGAAGGATACTAATATGTGGGAAGCGAAAAGGTACAGGTCCTTATAGCAAGTTTACATTAATGTAGTTGTACAAGCTATCCTTAAGTACTACAACTTGTATGGCAAAAGAAGTTGGCATTATGTGTCAGCTCAAGGCTCAGAGGGATTAAACCTTCACTGCACTACAGATGACCCATGCTCAATTGGCAGTATAGGTGTTGAAGGGGCCGTAGGTAAGATGGGAGTGAGTGACCAACATCAGTTCACCCATCGGGGAGGAGGCAGTCACAGCTCACTGCAATAAGCAGCATTATGACCCTGGTGAGCTCTGTGCTGCATAAGTGATGCACCGCTTAGTAAGGAGGTTGTTCATGCCTGGAAGTTCATGCATGGAAGTGCACATGCACCTCCTGAAGACAGTAGTTGCAGAGCTTACAAGACTTCCATGGGTATCTGTAGTTAAAGTACACTCCCTAGCAGCAATATGAAATGTTGTCAGCATCCTTAATCTCTTTAGTTACCCCAGACATGGGCCAGTTTTGCCTGGGGGAGGCTAAAACAGGTCTGGTGAAGAAGAGGAGCTGGTAGCAGCTGATGGTCAGCTGCAAGGAGAAAGAAAAAAAGCAGGTGGCATCATTGTTTTTCTAGTTTGTATTTAGAGTCAAGATAGAGCCATGAAACTTACTGGGAGAAATTATACAACTGGAGGGGTAGAACAGTCTTAACATTGAAAAATGGCAAAAAAGTCTGCGTTCCTCATTCTTCCTGCTAATTATATATACACTTTCTGAGATTCCAATACAGCTGTGAAAGGGAAAAACACCAATCCCTGCTCTATTGTGATCTCAGACACAGCTACTGCTAAACTTTAATAATGTGAAGGTCTCATACTTTGTTCTCAAGGTTTAGTATGTCAGCAATGTGAGCAGTTGACAATTTAAAGTAGAACCAACTGAAGGTGTGGTGAAGGATGTACAGGCGGTCTTGGAGCTTAATTCAGAAGATAGGACTATCTTAAAATGCTTAATGTTTATTTGTTTTTCTGACATGAATCAGTAGCTGATCCCAAGTTATTCAGCTTAGGAAACAGAGGGTATTTTCCACAGAGCAGACCTTCTTCTGTAGTTTTCAGGGTGTAGTAGTCCCACTAGCAGTCATTTATGGGCACTAGGACAAATTTTAGGTATCAGTTTCTGAGCTGGAGAGAGGTACTGGTTAAACATACCCCTAGTTTGAAGATAAAAGTATAGAGTGGCTGCTTATTTTCTTGTTTGATTGGTTGATGACAACCCTCTCAAGAATGACAAAGATTGGTTCCTGCTGTAGGCACACAGTACACACAGCAAAAGTCTACAGATTCACTTAGGCAAAAATCTGTAAATCTGTAAATCATGCATATTTTGGACAAGTTATGGGAGTTATTGGTTAACCCCATTCCAGATGTGGCTTCATGACTGTATGCTGATGGTAGTTTGTGATTCTGGATACAGGAATATAGACAACTCCCAGTAGCATATTAAGTAACTTCTGCTTGTTTGTTTTTTAAGCTACTGATATGATAATCAACAGACAGTACAGTCCTTCCAGAACTGTAGGTATCTGAAAAAAATGATACTATCTATGGTAAAGCCAGTGGAATCACCTATGATCGAATGTTATATAGTGATTTGACTGTAGGAGTTGTGCTGCCAGACATAGGCTCAGTGTTTTAAAAATCCAGGTGGGTGCTGAGCTAAGAACAAACTGGTCATTGTTAAACTCATGCTGTATCTGTTATCAGCCTGAGTACTTGTAATAATCAGGGGATCTGCATGGTATACAGGAGAACAGTTTCACATATTTCAAGTTTTGTTTTTAAGGAGGATAGTAGGTTGGTAAATAAAGGGGCTCTGTACATAACAGAGGGAAGTAGATGGGTGGAAGCAAATATTTATTTGGTGGTAGGGGAGAGGAAATCTTTATGCCTGTAGAGAGCACCCAATGTTTGGTGTCACCAGTGACATGAGAACTGAATCTTGTGGCACATTTTCATAATTTGGTACTTCAGAGCAATTCCCAATTCCAAGGACACTTTGGATGTTCTTCCATTTAGATAGCATGAAAACAAATAACATGATCCCTGAGCAAAAGCTATTTTTTTTAAATATACAACAGAAATGTATGATTAACCAAGTCAAAATCTTTTGTTAAATGTAGCAGTTAGTCTAACCTTATCCATATTTATCAGACTTGTATCTTGTCAGCAACCAGGCTGCAGTTATGGTGCTCTTTCCCTCCATTGTGCAGGGCTGTATTCTTACAAGCAGGCCACAGATCCAAAGATAGTCTAATGCTTTCCCTTCAAGTGCCTTCACTAGTATGGGGAATACTGATATGAGCCTCTGATCAGGGACTGAGGAATGGGTCTTCACTTTAGGGATGAACAGCACACAAACTGCTTTTCAGTCTTGTGAAACAAAGCCTTGTGATGATACAGATTTACGGAGTGTTGGCCTCTCCCAGAGAGAGGTAATGATTTCCCTCTGAACACACACATTGTAGAATTGCAAACTATACAAACTTATTGGTAGGGGTAGTCTCCCATACCTCAGTGTGGGGTGCTGCACTCCTCACAACCCTGTTAAATTGTATCTTCAACTCAGTCACGTCATTGTAAACAACTAATAATAAGCTATGTTTGTAGTTCTGCTTCCACAGAGTAATGCAGGCAGGTAGTTATTGCATTAAATGGCCTGCTATGTCGTATCTAAATATAACTAATTCAGGGGTAGTAATAACAGTAATACAAACAGTTATTGCATGCTGCACACAGTGATATAGTCCTAACCTTTATTAAATAATGAGTTACTCAGCCTTACACATTTGTAACTGTTACATAAATACCAATATTCAAAAAATCATTGGCCTAAAGCCAGCCAGACTGTGGTTCTGAGAAGGACCTGCACCCTGTGTCAGTTCCACAAACAAGTACCTCATCCCCTTAGCTAATCAAATGAAGAGCAAAAAAAAAGGACTTGAAAACTTGCAGGATGTTCCTGCAGACAGTAACACAGTACCACAGTATCCAATCTGTCTGCCCCCCACCTGCTCTTCAAGAAGGGCATTAAAAAGAAATCCCTTCCTTTCTTTCTTCCTTCCTTCCTTCCTTCTTTCTGGCATACCAGCCAAGTGACCAGATGTATGACATGCCCCCGTCTCTCCTGTTTCTGCCATTCAGGTCATGTTTCTCCTTCCTTACACTTTAATAAAAAATAATTTCTTCTTTTAAACTGTAGCAAACTGCTTTTTACAAATGTAGCAAACAATTGTTGCAGTTTATGCCCTGTCTGCATAAAGTGCTACGGCACTCAGGTTTTACTAAAAAAAAAAAAAAAAAAAAAAAAAACTTTCCTCATTTATACTGTGGCAAGCAGTTTGCTACAGTTTATACCCTGCACATATTGTACAAGGCTCAGGTTTTAGTTTAAAAAAGTTTAGTTTAACTTAGTTTTTGTAGCAGTTGCTACAGTTTAGATGACACACATGGAGCTCTACAGCAGTTTGACTGCAGATGCAATACTACCAGCTTTTAAAAGCTAGTATTGCACTAATGAGTGATCAGAATGATGGATGGCCAATCGCACCACCTAACACTTTTCCCCTGGGGCAGTTGCCCCTCTCATCCCTCCCTAGCTATGCTGTGAGTAGCGATTCATGTTCACATTTACCCAACTCACACAGTGCCATGGAACACTATTGTTCTGATTAGAATGAATGCCATATATGTATGTATGTGTTCAAATCTAAGTATTATGGTGACCAAAACAAAAAAAGAACCTTATCAGAAGATGGCAACACAAAACAAAAGTGCAAGGGAATGCCAAGTAGGACTGTTTAATAAAAATTGTAATACTTCACAGTAAAAATAACTGTATAGCAGTACTTTTGTTCTGTTTCAGAACTTCATCAGAACATTTAAGAATCTGTCATGTGACTTGAAGCATTCAATACACAGTTCAACTCATTTAAGAAATAGGCAGAAATACTGTTCATTGACCAACTGAACACAGCTGTGAGCTGTGCTATAATTCTAGATAAGATTAATGTCTAAGAAAAATAAAAATGTCACTAAAAATAACCTTTATCATACAACTGCAATAAAATATATTGTGTGTGTACCCAGCTCTGTGTTGGAAAGGGGCAAAGCCCTTACTGCAACATAGGTGACTGGGGGTTCAATTAGCAGCCCTGACACTGCAGCAGTGGATAGGGTGGAGAAGAGTGAAAGGGCATGGTAAACTTGCTTCTCCCAGGGGTGTGTTGAGGGTAGCAGGTGCTTGGGGAGTACATGGGGAAGTCTGAGCTCTCTGATGGAGATCAAAGAAACTATTTCCTGGGCTTGAGCAGAGAGGTGGGGCTACTTGCTGGTAGCATCCCTTGCTGAAATGAGGGATGACCAGTATGGAAAACCCATCATGTGTTCCCCTCCAGCACTGCAAGCCAGACATTCATGATGACAGTAGGACAAAAGAAAAAAATACCCTTGAACCACTTCTAATAGCTGTCTTAGTAAAGGCCCCACCAAGTCAACCCATCCCATAGTGATAGGGAATGAATGAGTTGATTGACTGGGAGGGGCTTGTTGGTCAATAGGCAGTGGGGGTAGAGTTCTAAAAAAAAGTAGTGTGTGTGTGTGTGTGTGTGTGTGTGTGTGTGTATGTGTGTGTGTGTGTGTGTGTGTGTGTGTGTGTGTGTGTGTGTGTGTGTGTGTGTGAGAAAAGATGCAAATGACATTAAAAAGAAACTGTATCATGTAGTCACAATAAAGTACTGTGTGTGTGCTGTGTATGTTTGCATTTGTGAGTTATGGTGAAATAAAAGCCACCTTTGTACTGCATTCCAGCCACAAGGGATACTGTTTCATGTTGATGAAGCCTATCACCATGATGATGATGATGATGATGATAATGATGATGATGAAGCTTGTCATCCCTTATTTCCTGATCATTATTTGTTCTTCAGTGCAATTATGCATACCAATTGCTAGCACCAGTCTTGAGATGCTTTTCACTAGCACTCTGACATCTCTGCTGTGGTGCAGCATGCCATTATTTCATTTGTACCATCACAGCATTCTGATATTGTTGTCGTTTTACTTTTTTAGCTAGTTGTTTTTTCTTGGATTTATCCCAGTTTGCTAACTCACTCCTTGCCCAAAAAAGTACACAAAGAAATAGGCCCTCTTACCTGCAGCTCTCCCATGCACTCTTACTAGCAGCTCTCCCTACATTCAGGTTATTTACAACTACGAGCTAGAAACCTTAGGCTGTTGCAAGGCCTTGGAAAAGGGTAATGTAGCAACATGGTAGCTCACTAATCAAAGCTTCTGCCTCATACCTCCAACATACTTGTTTTGGCTCTTATTTCTGAATATTGTCTGTATGTATATTGTTTGTATGTCTGTATGGAGTTTGCTTGTTCTTCCTGCATCCCTGTGGGAGTTTCTCTGAATACTCTGCTTTCTGCCTCCCAAGAACAAAAATATACTATTGACTGATGTTACTCTAAACTGTCTTGTCTACCTATGCATCTTTGTACATAAACACACACACACACACACACACACACACACACACACACACACACACACACACACACACACACACACACACACAGACACACACACACACGCACATGCACACACACATGCACACACAAACGCACACACACATGCTCACGCACACACACACACACACACACACACACACACACACACACACACACACACACACATCTGTATCTGTACAAAATCTTTAAACTTTTGTCCTGTCTCTATGCTGTTAAGAAGCTCATAATGGGCACCAGTTAATTTAACAAGTATAGAAAAGATAATGGGGAGAAAGCCTGTCTTCCACTCCAGAACTACCACCTTAACTGTCATTTTAGCCCTGTACTACGCAAGCCTGGACATGCCACACCCCAGTGGATAATTATGTGATTTATAAATGTTTGCACCAATATTCTTTCTTTCTGTATTGTAGCATTTATCATTTATTGATTTATTTACTTACTTATTTATTTGCATTTATATACCGGGAAGGTCCACTAGGCCGGAAGAGCCCATTTTCAGTGGTGGCCTGGGGAGAAAAGCTCCACAAGTAAAATACAGTAACATATACAATAACAAATTCAATAAAAAAGTGAACATTTAAACAACAAAAATTTTTACAAAAATTAGTTAAGAGTTTACAAGTAAATTTGAACAAATAAAAATCAATTAAACATAGTTGTCTATAAAAATATATGAGTGATATAAGCAGAAATGTTTGGAAAATGTTAGAAGAGAAGTTGTGAAGAGAGTAGGTTTAGAGTAGATATTAGGGATAGTGAAAAGTTAGATAAAGAAGAGGAAAATTGGAACATTTATAAGGTATAGATAGAATATTTGAGGAGACTTTATTTTCTGGAAGTAAGTAAGAAAGTGAAAGGATGGGAGTGAGAGAGAGGTTAGGTTATGGAAGGAGAAGGCTTGGTACAAGTAAACATCCAGTTGGTAAAGAGGTATCCATGCAGTGATGTTTTGAAAGAAGCATGACTTAGAGTGGTCCAAATTGTTAGAAGAAGGGCATTCCAGTCTTTGGCTACAACACAAGATTAAAGTAGTTGGCCAGCAGGTACATTGGGCTTATGAATTTGTAAGAGGTGTAGGTTTTCAGATCTGAGAGACCTGTTGGGAAGATAGTGGGTGAATAGTGAGTTTAGGGCTGCACAGGGTTTAAAAATTATTTTGTGGGCAGTGGTTACTTGCAGATAGGTGAGGTAGTGGAGGAGTTCAAGCCAGTTTATAGAATATAAGGATATGCAGTGGTGTGTAGAGTGTCTAGTGTTTGCAGTGAGCTTGGTAATTGTATTATAGCATATTTCAAGTTTTGTTTTTTGGAAGGATAGTAGGTTGGTAAATAAAGAGTCCCCGTAGATAACAGAGGGAAGTAGATAGGTGGAAGCAAATATTTGTTTGGTGGTAGGGGAGAGGAAATGTTATGCCTGTAGAGAGCATCCAATTTTGGTGTGTTTTTTTAATATTGTTCTGCATGTGTAGGTCAAAGTTTAGGTTATCATCAATTATTGCTCCTAGCAGTTTAGTGTGGCTGACAACTTCCATCTTAGTCTTGCTTTGGGATAGTATGGTAAAGTGTGATTTGTTTTCAGAGGTACTTTTTTTAGGGGTGAATAAAATAAGCTTGATTTTATTAGGATTTAGAGACAGATGGATATTGTACAGCCAGGACTCTACAGATTGAAATGCAGCTTGTGTGATTTCTAGGTCTGATGTAGTGTCTGCAGAGCATATGATAGTGAAGTCATCTGCATATTGCATGAGTGACCCTTGGATGAAGGACGTGAAGATTATTAATAAATATACTGAAAAAGAGTGGTTCTAAGATGGAGCCTTGGGGAATGATGGTGGAATTGGGAAGTTATGGGGATAGAGAATTTAGTAATTTAATTCCTGTTCCCTGCCTGATAAATAACTTAAAAAACAGTTAAGAGAGGGAGTAGATAGACCAGTAAGTGACAGCTGTGTAAGAATAAGGGAATGAGACATTGCATCAAAGGCTTTGGATATGTCAAGGAATAGCGAGGATACAATTTTACCAGAGTCACAGGGTTTGTTGACAGTGCCCAAAAGGATTGTTGTGATACTGTGGCCTGGTCTGAATCCATGTTGAGTTGAGGATAGGATCTGGTTATCAAGCAGAAAGTGTAGATATTGCATATGAATGCGTTTTTCAAGAAGTTTAGAGACAGGACATAAAATAGCTATAGGACGGAAGTTTGAGATAGTTGAGCTACCACCTTTAAGTAGGGGGTAGAATAAAGGCTTTTTTCCAAAGTTTGGGACATAAGATTTTTGGATGGATCTGTCATGAGTATACTAGTAGGGTTGGCAATGGCTTCAGCGGTGACACCAGTGAGTTTTAGCTATTCGGTGGGTATCATGTCAGCTGCATTGGAGCTGAGTTTTAGTTTTAATAGTAGTCTCTTTATAGTAGAAGTTGAGGCTGAAGTGAGTTAGAATGTGGGTAAGGCATTTATTGTTGGGCTAATTGAGTGAGAAGCTGAGGGGGAGTGGGATTGGGAGAAATATGATAGTTTGGCTAATTTAGTAGATGAACTGTGTAGTGAAAAAATAGCAGTGATATTGGCTATGGAGTTTATAAAGTGTGAGTTGAAGAGACTGGCTATTTGTTCAGGTGTTTTTCCTGGGAATGGGCATGGGTTGTTTTTGTGCCAGGATGTAGAAGTGATCCTATCCAAGTCCAGAATTTTTTGGGCGTGTGCTTATGATGTGTTTGAAGTTTTAAATAGTAGTGTCTTTTATCCTTGGATATGAGTCTTTTTACCTGGTTACAGACCTGTTTATACATGTTTTTTATGTGTTTGCCATAGTTTCCATGATTTATCCCTGGTGAGCATTACTTTCTTAGTAGTTTTGGTCAGCCAAGGGGCATGGTTTGTTTTCACTCCTTTTACTCTAGGGGGTGCTACACTGTCTAAAGTGTGTAGGAAGATTGCATTGAAGTACTCTAGTGCATCACCTAAGGGAAGATATTTTAAGTTGTTCCAATTTATGTTTTTTAGGATGTTGTTGAAAGTCTCTGGTTAAATTTGGTGAGGTTTCTAATCTGTTTGAACTGATGAATTTTGTGGTAGGAGGGTGCTGTTTGATGAACAAAGGTGGGGAGGTGGTCACTTAAGGCATTAGGGAGGGTACCGGAGGTGATTCAGGTAGGGTCAGAGACTATTATCCAGTCTAAGGTGGAACCCTCCTGAGTTTTGTTGTTATATCTTTTTGGTGAGTTGAGGAGTTGGATAAAATTAAATAGGTTTATGTTTGAGGATGGATATTTAGAGCTGAAGTGTCATTCAAAGGGGATCCAGTGTCTGTCAGCCTGGGATGACATGCTCGACACGCTGCTTCACTAGAGACTGCTTGCACCTGTTACCCTTAGGCTTTCGAATACTGGCCAAGGCTCTTGCCACCCCCATAGTGCCTTTTTTAGGCAAGGCTCAAAAGACAAACCCACAGCCATAAACAGTGCAAGTAACAAAAAACTGAGGGTAATGCTACTCAATGTCAAAAGTCTAAACCTCAAAATGCATGCACTCGAGGCACTCCTCAGTATGGAGAAAACTGATATATATGCAGTAACAGAAACCTGGTTTAAGGCTCCAGAGGGCACCCCGGCACTACCAGGCTACAACTCATACCATACATTTTAGCCACAAAACCCGGACCGAAATACAAAAGGCGAGGGAGTATCCATATTCATCAAGGATACCCACACCTCCAGGTTAGTGGCACAGCACGATGCTTCAGAGATTCCCACTTGCAACTAACAACAGGCAACACTGCTATTCAAATTATAGCTTGCTACAGATCACCCACCATGTCCCAGGACCCCCACTCCACATTCCTGGAAACACTGGGAAACATAAAGTTCCTACCAAACACCCTGATATTGGGTGATTTCAATTACCCAAACATTAACTGGGAGAACTATTCAAGTACAAATTCCCTTGCCCAACATTTCCTAGAATTTATAAACTCAAATGCCCTGGATCAACTAGTCAACACCTCCATCAAAGGTGACAACATATTGGACCTGGTCATCACCAAAATGGGCGACCATTATTCCACACCGAACGTCAACCCCTTGTTGGTTAGATCTGACCATAAACTAATCACTCTGGATATCCACATTCCGCCACCACCCCCAGTCAAAGAAACCACCGTGACAAAACTTTTCAAAAGCAAACTTCACATTACTTAAGACCAAGGTGGGAAGTTTCAAAGCCCCCATGCTGAAGGGTAATGCTATCCAAGCTGCAAAATCCTTTAAAATGCACTCTACAGGCCCCTACGAGAATGCATGGATTGTGTTATCCCAAACAAAACCAAGACTCACTCCTCCAAGAAAAGGAAACCAATCTGGTGGACCCCTGCCATAAACAAGCTATACAATAGAAGGAGGAAACTAGTACAGAAAAGAGTAAAATCCCAAGAAGGGAAGACATCCCTGATCAGTATCAGTAAGAAACTACGTTCCCTCATAAAATCATCCAAGGCTAGCTTCCAAAGAAAAATTGCCATGGACTCCAAAGATAACCACAAGGCATTCTTTAGCTATGTCAAGAATCTAAGTGGCAATTCTCAGATCTGCTCGGAGTTAGTGCAGAATGGCACAAAATACACTGAACCGACCGATATAGCCAACATCCTGGCAGACAGGTTCAGTGCAAATTTCACCCCCTCTCACCCCCAAAAGGGCCCATAACTATACCAGAAGAATGTAGTGCTCCTGAAATGACAGACACTCAGGTTAAAACAGCCCTCTCCAAAGCCAAAAACACAGCATCAATGGGACCATACGGTGTCCCAGGCTGCATCCTACACGAGCTCAAAGATGACCTAACCCCTCACCTAAGCACACTGTTTAAACTCAACCTCTCCATAGGCTATGTGCCCACAGAGTGGCACACAGCAACAGTTATTCCACTCCAGAAAGGTGGAGCCACAAAAGACCCTGGGCCCTATAAGCCTGGCTAGCTTGGTCTGCAAAGCTATGGAGTGCATCATCATGGATCTCATTAACAGAGACATTGAGAACCTCCAAACACTGGACCCTACCCAATTCAGCTTTGTTAAGAGCAGATCATGCCTCCTAAACCTGGTGGACTTCTTTGAGACAGTTACCAAGGCTACAGACAAGGGAAAGGTGGTCCACACAGCCTACCTAGACCTCGCAAAGGCCTTTGACTTCTCAGAGGTACAGGCAAGCACAGGAGGACTATGGCTGACCAAGTTCGCAGATGACTGTAAACTAGGGGCTATAATTGACTCTCCGGCTGACAGAGACATCCTCCAAAAGGGTCTCACTGAGAAAGATACCTGGTGTCAAAACCATGGCCTCAAGCTAAATGCCAAAAAGTGTATAGTCATCCCCTTTGGAAAAATCAAAGTACCCACAAACTATCACATAGGTGGTAGCCCCCTAAATACGGAAGATGTAATAAGGGATCTGGGGACACAAGTCGATAGTAACCTCTCCTTTGATAATCACATTGCCAAAGAGGTTAGAAATCCTTCTATGTGGCCCACTTACTCTCAAAAGGGTTTGCATCCAGATCGAAAGAGGTCATTGGGCCCCTCTATGCATCACTCATTAGACCCATCATAGAGTACAATGCCCCATTTGGGATATACCTTACAAGACACCTGCAACAACTGGAAAGACCACAAAGGTACCTCAGCAAGAGGATCACGGGCGTCAAGCAGATGCCCTATGCATCTTGACTGAAGAAACTCCAGCTGTACTCGGTTGCATACTGCCTACTCAGAGGTGATCTCTGCCTGACTTACAAGGCCATGTCCAACCCAGAATTGATGGACATGCTCCACCTAACGAAAACCATATCCCCTCAAGCCACATGCTCCAGGGATCTAAACCTCACCACAACAATAAATAGGACATGCTGGAGGGATTGATTCCTGTCCCAGAGACTTCCCATGCTCTGGGACAAGATTCCAATCTACATTAGGCAGAGCTCCTCGCTAACTCTCTTCAAGAGAAACTTTGATGAGTGGATGGGAAACAGAAAGGTTATCCCAGGGATTACTTCAATGGGTCTGCTGGACAGAGAACTAATCTAAGGGGGCGGCGAAAGCCAACACATTCTGGCTAGGCTTATAAATGCCTTTGGGCAAATAGCCTAGTACCTACCTATGAACCTATGAGCCAGTTGATGTTTACATCAGCTAGAATTATGGTTTCACTTTTGATAGTGTGGGAGATACAGGATATAATTTATTCTTGTTTCTCTGTAATGAAGCAGTCTCCTTTCTCATACCTGAAAGAACATGAAAAGCTTGGATCATGATATTTCATTATAACTTTAATGGCTATTGCTGTTTTAAGTGCTCCAAAAGTAAAATTTGAGTTGTATCTACCTGTTTTTTTTTTAGTTTTATATGTATGTTTTGTGGTAGCAATAGTTTCTTCTATTTGTATTCTTTAAATTATACTTGTAGTTTGATTTTACAGCAGATACAGGGTGGGGCCAGTGTTTGCTATTGCTGGTTTGTGATCTTTCTCTGTGGTTGTATGATTGGTAAAGTTAAGTAAGAAGATGTAGGGACCATGGCAGGTGGGGGGGGGGGCACTTTCTAATGCAAATATTGTTGGTTTAGTAGTGTTTTGTGATGCTTTTCAACTATAGTGACATTCCACAGATTTGTGTCAGCAGTTCAGTGTTTGATTCAATTACATTGTTTTCAGCAGCGTGATAGTCATTTGACTAAATCCTAAAAGCTAATAAATACTCAGTTCCTTCATATTGAGTGCAACTCTGTGATGGCCTTGGCTAGTTTCTGTACTTACAAGTCATTACTGTTTAAGCACATCTACAAGTCCACGTGCAAACACATCTGTCAAAACCATTCTGTACTCATTTTACAGCATTCTGATATCACCGTCATATTACAGCAAAATTCAGATGTCAGTGCTTTTTGAAGTAATGTTGTGATATCACTCCAGTCATGTAGCAGTGTTCTAATGTTATTGCAATGGTACTGCAGCATTCCAAAATCTGCTTCATATCACAGGAATAGGCTGATACACTGCCACACTGCAGCAGCATTCTAACACTAACCACATTTTGGAGGAGTATTCCATTATCGATCCTATGGTGTAGCTGTGTTGTGGCATCTTTCTTTTCTTTTTTTGTATAAACTATTTTTATTTCCTTTTTTTTGTGAAAACATACAGTTACATAATAATATTAATAGACTGGTAGTAATATGACCGGAGAATACATTGCTGAATAATAAAACATAAATGCAAAATAGTAAGAACTATTTACACATATGCTAAAATTCCATCATTGAGTATACATACCAACTTCAAGCTAGAATATGTTCAAAAAGGGATTTCCAAAATTTTGTAAAGTGAGTGTGGGATTTCACAGTGTAGGTTAAATATTTGTGAGCTAGTATGTGTTTGGTAGCTAATTGTTTGAAACCCTCCCATGTGAGTGATGCTCTAGCCATCAAATGTAATGTAATATAGTATTTAAGTAAAGAAATTAGTGTTATTAATATTCGTGTTTGTAGTTTATCAAGCCTGCGGGGATGATATGTAGGAGAGCTAGTTTTCAAGATAAGGTGGACTTTCCATAGCCCATTTTTTCTAGTTGGACTCTAAGTGAGCACCATAGCTTGTAGGTGCACTTGCAGCTCCAGAAAATTTGGAGTAGATCAGCCTTGTGATTATCACAATAGGAACAGAATGGAGAAGTGGTTGAGTATATTTTATTTATAATGCTTGTAATGAGATAGGTGTTATGAAGTATCATGATCTGTGTATATTTAAGTTTTTTAAGGGGAATAAGTTTGGAGGTAAGCAGGATCGCTTGAGGTATTTGTTTGTTTGTGATTGAAGGATCAATTTCCTTCCAGTAACTAGAATAAATAACTTCTTTTTGCATTTTGATTTTTTTTTTCAAAACAGTTTTATTAGAATTAAAATTGAAAAATAAATATGTACATTAGAAATGAACACTTTTCAAATAGATAGTCAAATAATGGTACAACAAACATAAATAAACTATATACAAAGACATTCTCAACAATTATAAATTGATTAAATAATTACTTTTGTAATACATTGTAGACTTTTTTCCATATATTGCATTTAACAGTATTCCGAGGAGATCTTGATTTGATAGTTAAATATTCCAAATTACAGACTTCCAGAAGTAAAGTTTTGAATTCTTGAACTGAGGGAGTAGTACTGGATTTCTAGTTCCTTGTAATTATTTTTCTGGCAACTGATAATATAGTCCAGACTAAAGATTGATTAGCTTTGCTTATACAGTTAGGTACTGGAGTATTGAAAATAACAAGTGACTTGGTAAGAGTAAAATTATCTGTGAAAATAGCTTGTAAAAAGGAATTAACATTTTTCCAAAATTCATTTAAAATTACACAGTCATATACCATGTGAGCCCATTCTGCATTTACTTCTTTATTACACCTCCAACAATTGACATTACTTTACTAAGAGAGAACAGAGTAATAAAATATATGTGTAAATATCTCCATGTAAAAAGTTTCCATTTCAATGATGAGGTGGTAAGACTAGCTGATTGTAATATGTTTATTTTATCATTTTCTGTAGGAGAATAATTAACTAAAGTAAAGTAGTTCTAACTGATATCTGAAACAGCTTCCAAGTCAAGTTTAATTATTTTATATATGTGAGATATTGGGCAGGATTCACAAAGCCTCTGTGTAAGAGTTATAACTCATACACGGAGGCTGCAGTTAAATGGAGTGATGTCAGCATGCTTTGCATATTCATGAGAGCATGCTGAATCACACCTAAGGCTAACATGGTCCGTGTAAGACAGTAGGGGGCATGTCCATAGGCCGAGCCCTGTAAGCGGACATGCCCCCAGAAGAGGAAAAGTGCCCAAAGTAAACACCCACGACAGAGTCCACGGAAATGTGAATAAACAGAACACAACACATGCCCCCACAGACTATGAACAGAAAACATATAAATAAACATGTTATATATATTTTTTAAATTGTAAAAATGTTTAACCGTGAGTGTGCTCGTTTGCGCGGGCGTGCCCGTAGCGCAGCTACAGTTAGCAGTCAGTGGGAAAGCATATAAGAATTAAATATGCAAAGTAAGCCAGGAAGCAATAGCGTAGCGGTAGAGATGTTGGCTGAAGAGCAGGCATTCATGGTTCGACCCCCCACAACACCAATTTTTATTTTTAGCAAAATAAGCATGAAACAAGTCCCTGACAAATATGTACACATAAAACCACATTTTATGTAAAATGTAATGAAATAGCCCATTTATATTGAAGAAATGTGAGGTAACAAAAGAATAAAAAATGCCAGATGTGCCCATAGCCGAGCTACAGTTTAACAGGGTGAGTGCATCTGCCTGTAGGTGAGCAGTGGTTTAACTGGTGCAAAATGAGTGCCCATAGCTGAGCAGTGGTTTAACATGCTAAATCTATGTGCCCCTAACTGAGCTGAGCGTAATATGCGTGCTGATAGCCAAATGAGGCTTACACCAGCGTACCCCGTTTGCGCAGAGCTGCGCACCGTGCAAACAAGCTAACCGACGGGCAACGTTGAGCAAGCCGTATCAAAACTGCCTTTACACAGACACACCCCTCAGCATGTCTAGACAGTCATGAAAAATAAAAAGCAGTGGCCAGGTTCGAAAACAGGATACTATACACCATAGTCAAGGTACCAAACCACTAAGCCATGACAGCAGTACCTAGAAATGCAATAATAGCTAATATATAGGAATGAATACAAACTGGAGCATGACAATGCAGGTTTACTGAAGTTGATACAATTCCAAAATGGCCAATCACAGATATGTGCGGGAAAAACGGACTATATAAGCCCCATAGGTGGGAATACACAGCATAAATGATTGTAGAACTGAACTGCAGGCAGAATGACAGGAGTAGGAGAGGGTAGTTGCTTTCGAGCACAGAGGTGGGGCGTTGAGGAGTCCAGGTACATGGTCTGGCTCCTAGTCCACAATCATGATGCCCAACTCATGCAGGGCCAGGTCCTCTGGGGAGCATACAGGGTTGAGGCGTGGGACCGGTTGGCTCATGATCTCACCAGTGCCACAGGGATTCCAAGGACTGGTGAGCAGGTCCGTCACCACCATGCGGACCTGAAGAGATGCAAGCAGGACCAACTGAACCTTTGGATCCAGGAGGCCCGGCAAAGCCAACGCCCACTACTGAGTAAGTTACATTTAATTATGTATGTAAGAAATTAAACTAGCTGATATTATGGAGATGTGTATTCCAATATTACTTCATTTATATTACAGCTGCAGGTGTCCGTTCTGCGAACCGCAGAGCCTATGGCGATAAGCTGGTGCAGTTGCACCACCAGGCAGGTCAGTAATCCACTACCAGTAACTGTAAAGAAATATAAAAGTATGACAGTCAGCAAAAGAGTGCAGTGTAGTCACTAAGGAATAAAATGTGCAAGTAACAGTGTGAAAGTGTCTGCAAGTATTGCTTGATTACAAAAGTGTGTTTCAGCCTGTAAGTTAAACCGAAAAATGAAAATGTCTGACATAAATTCTGAAATAAAAATGCCCCACCTGTAAGAAAATAGTACACAACCTGCAGCAGGCTGAAAAGCATAGCTGCAGAAGATGATGAAATCACATGTGTGAAATATATCCCTGTTGAAATACTGAAACATGACAGAAGTGAGACTGCTGGAAAGGATTGTAATAACTACAGGTAAAACATGTCAATAAAGCCTAGAAGTAAGTACCATCCTGAATAGTAAAATGAAAGCAAGTGAGAGAGTGTGAGAAAGTGTCATGAATCCAGCAATACAGTAGTAATAACCCTGAATAAAGTATACTGCAGTCAAGACAGAATGAAATGCATGTGAGAATCAAAACCAAACAGCGAAATCTGTTCAAAGTGTTGCTGCATCTGGAATGTGTATCCCAAAATCTGGATATGTTGCTCTCAGTCTGCAATATGCAGATAGGATCATTGTCTGATATACCAAACATCCACACTTGTCTACAGCTATATAAAGCAAATGTAGCAGGATGATGTAGCTGAACAAAGCTAGATATGAATGTGTATGAAGAACAATAAAATGTACATTGATGTTGCAGTAACAGTCCTATCACCAAGTTGAAATAGTTATCATATAGGAAACTGTAGTTAGAACAGTAGTGTGTATATATCTGTAGCTATTAGAAATGTACAGCATATGTATTGGTATTTGAAGGTGTTAATATTATTTTCTTCACCCCACCCTATAACCACATATAACCCATTCCACGTGAAAATGGTATGTGCAATCACAATTAACACCCCTGGACATTTGTCCTGTTGGGTCATATATATTTGCATGTCCGTTGATGCATCTGCCCTGTTCATACATCCAAACCTGATGGCCTGTTGCCATCAATTAACCCTGCATGTTGTTGGACTGTGTATTGCTGTTCAAATTATGCATGTGTTATGCACGCTGTTCAATGGTGTGAATATCTGGGTGTTTGGTTAATGGGAATACTAATGCATGCTGTTACAACTAATTGTGAATGGTATTATATGTCACTAACCTAAACTGTCATGACATAATGCAAAACATAGAACGACAGGGTAGGCGGGTTCCAGCGGACCCACCTCTCCCACCTCAGCTGGCGAGTGCACCTGGCACTAGTGCCGAGTCCGGACCCTCCTCCGGTGGCCCTGTGCCACCTGCGGGTGGAAGCGCTGCAGGGGATGGGGCTTGCCCCCCTCTGCAAGTGTGGCCAGAGGAGAACCACCACTCACCCCTCCATAGCGTCCGGACTGTGGTGCGTAGGGAGATTCGGGACTCTGTTCTCGAGCCCCTACGCCAGCTTGAGGCACGGGTGGCACAACTAATGGGCATGCCTGTTGCCTGGCCTACACAGCCCCCAGCACAGCCCCATCCTGGGCAGTGAAGGAACAGTGGCAACTGCCTATGGGTGGGGATATCAGTTCCACTGTTGCCATCTATGGGCTCATGGGCTCTGGATATCCAAACCTCCGTCCCCGTCAATTGTGTAACCCCAACGCATGTGTCATACACTGCCCCTGTATGCGTCTTGTTTGTCTTGTCTGTTTACCTACCCAACCTACCTCCCCAGCTGTACTGACTTTCTTCACCTGACATACCACTCTCACCTGAAAAAAAAAAAAAAAAAGGGCACTCTGTACCCACAAAAAAAATATGCCCCATACATAGCTGCCCATTCCACACACATGTCTGCTGGACATGGAATCTATCAATTACAATTGGCTGTACAACAAGTATTATTGTTGTCCTGACACCTCTCTCAGGGGTGGAAGGTTTCAAATGTCACACCAAATTACATACATATGCACAGCTGTTGCTGATGAAGAAATGGGCAGCTATGGGCCTTACCTACATCCCTCCTGCAAATCCCAAGCTTGTTTCCCTACTGTCTTACCCTCTTTGTGACCCCTTTTTCACCACTTTCCTGTCTCCCCATTTTCATTTCTTTCAAAGAAAATAGCGAGGGTGTGCGCCAGAGTAAGCACTGTTAAGCGGTTGTAAGTGGGTGTGTGCGTGTGTGCACGGAGCTAACCGCCAGTGCGCATGCGTGAGCTCTGCGCAAACCAGCGCTAACCCGGTTACAACTGCTTAAAAGTGCCTTAGTCACTTTGATTGACAGGTCCTGTACTCAGTTCAAAAGCAAAATGAAATCCCACTGTCAATCCCGAACCCAGGACCTTGGAAACACTAGTCTGTATGACCTACCACTAAGCCATGACTCTTATACAAGAACATTGTGCTAAAATAAATATAACATGTAATAGTAGGGATGAATGTAAAGGGAATATAGGATGTGTAGTACCCAAAGCATGTCATGTAGAATTACTGTCAAAACTACTGGATTCCCACAATAGTACTGTGTGAACACAAACAGCCATGCTAGTTGGTAGCTTGTAGGTAATAATGTCAGTTAAAGTACATATATAAATGTATGTATATGTACATATATATATATATATATATATATATATATATATATATAAATATATATCTATATATAGTTGTAGGAGTCATTGTGCATACACACTTACTACAGGGAACATGAGAGAGGAATGGAGAATTGTGAATCTACAACACAGCCTGAATAATGAGAGAGATACTAACCTTTACACTCACAGAGCACTGTCCACAGCATACCAGCATGGTCCCCGCCCTTACAATCTGAAAGGGCAACGCCTATCCCACATACCCTTTTATAGCACTGACCTGAAATCACAGTGAGAACTGCAATCAGTACACTAGTGGCTGTATGCAATTAGCAAATGCTGGCTTACAATTGGTGCAGAGGCCATCACATGGACCTATGCAGATACCTACAAAAGCATCCAGTACTAACACTCCACACATGCAATACATTCATTGCACTGTCTGGAAGCAGACAGAGGGAGAGAGAAAAGTGAAAGAGAGAGAGAGAGAACAAAAAAAAAAAAAAATTATACACTGTGACTCTGTCACCCGAAGCTGTCAGCAGTAACAGTAGCAGCAGCAAGCAGAAGCAGTGGTAACACAACCAGCTGCGACAAACACAGGTAATGCAAAGTAGCAGGTTAATAGTGTGCATACTGTGGACCCTCCAAATGTGTCATAGGTCTGTATCTATAGGTATGTCCATGTGATATGTTGTGTGTACGTAGTTCCACCAAAAGGGGATGACCATACATTACATGTCAATCAGTCTTAGGCCATGATCCTGGCAGCAGTTGTCTGTGCGTTGCCTCCAGCAATGGCTGTAGTGGCTGCTTTGAAAGGTCAGCCAGGTTCAAAAGGCAGGATCAGCCCATCACAAAGGCACACTGGCTGGGAACAAGTGTCTGCAGGTACCCGATATCACTGCATATGCATCCCATATTGCATAATTCCATAGCTTAGCAGACCAGGCCGGTTATGCATATGATGTGGTAGTTCCCAGGGTCAGTCGAGGTGCCTCCTTAGTGGTGTGGGACCACTGTCGCTGTATGCCACTGTCCAGGTACATATCCTGTAGTACGGCCAAGATAAATTATCAGTGTTATATGCGGTTGTATGTCCTCTCGGTGTGCAGGTAGCACACATCCAGGGATACCATGAGGTCACAGTGATGCTGTGTGTTCTGCTCTGCTGAGGGCGGCCCTCACCTGGACATGTGAGATGATAGGGAGTTTACATACAGCTGTGATAAATATTTCAACTGGTGGGGGAGAAGGAGGGGGGATACGTGCACCGAACATGTCTGCAAGACTGTTGCCAATATCCGTGTGTTTGGTGAATGTTAAGTAGGTGTGTATTAACACAGAGCATATCTGAGGCATGTGGTCCATATGTGTAACATAACTGAAGAAGGCCTTGTGGTCATCCATAGTATTTGTGGCCATTTCCCTCCCAGAGTAGGCCGTGGCCATTGTTATGATGGACTGTAGCGTAGTACCAGTGCTGACCACAGATGCCTTCCCTTAATGTGAATGTGCTCTGTCCTGCAGTAGCCTCCTGCTATTGTTATACAATCTGCCTCTGTCTGGGGTCCACCGGACAGGATGCCTAACCTTTGTGCATAGGATCTGGGTTAGAAATGTGTGCGCAAGTTCCATGCAATCTGTGGCATGTCCGTGGTAAGCATTTGCAAAGGGGTCAGCAGTGTGGGTTGTGGTTTCCACTGGCCCAGTGTGCTGCATGGATACCATCTCAGTCCCAGCAAGTGAATAACTGTCTAATCACATACATATCAAAGTAGTCTACTGTGCTGGTGGTGGTGGTGGGATATGTATATCCAGGCTGAGTAACTTCTGTCCACATCACAGTAGTGGATGGCGTCCCACATACAGTACCTTGGGATGAACCCCCAGAGTGAGGTTGTGCATTGGACCTGTCAGTGTGTGCTGACCGATGGGGCATGCTACTATGTTGTGTGGAATGTGGCAGGTATTGTTGCACAGGTGTTGGCTGAGCACTGATATCTGGCCATGTACCTGTGTATCCACCACGACACACACACATGCAACATATGGGAGTAGTAGTATATCACTACACATGAGTATCATGTATAGCATGTGTGCCATATATTGCTGACATAGTCTGCTGATATCCTGTTTGTGTTCTCTTCCAGGGAGATGGCGCATCAGCGTAATCCCGCCTACTCTGTAGCGGAAGGCAAGGAGATCCACCAGAGCCTGGTGTGGGAGTATGACATCCTGTTTTCCCGCACCAGTCAGAATCAGCAGGAGAGGGCTGCACTGTGGCAAGACCTTGTCCGTAGGGTAAATGATATTGGCACGCATAACAGGACATATGAGCAGGTACGACATCACTGCAGTGATTTAATCCGAAGTGTCCGTCAGGGTGCATCAGATATCCACAGGCAACAGGTTGCCACAGGAGGTGGGGTGGCCACACATCCCCCCCTCACCAGACTGGAGGGGCTACTCCTAAGTGTGGCTCCAGCCCCTGAACAGCAACAGCAGTACACCTGCATTATGATGGAGGCTGGTTCCACACAGCAGCACGACATGGAGCATGCAGGTAATATGCCATATGTACACTTGACTGTTCTGTACACTGTATCATATGCAATATCAATGGCACAGTTGTGCCCACTGACATTAATCTCATCATTTCTGCAGGTCCCTCCAGGGTTACAGCAAGGCAGGCCATCCATGCTGGTGAGTGTGTTTAACATAACCTATAATAGTCCTGATAATGCTAGTAACAGTAGTGTAACTCAGTAGTGCTGTGTGTGTATACTGCCGGGTGTGCATGTGTGCATGTGTGCAGGTGTGCCTGTGCCCATGTGTGCATGTGTGCATGTGTGCAGGTGTGCCTGTGCCCACGTGTGCATGTGTGCATGTGTGCCTGTGTCCACGTGTGCATGTGTGCATGTGTGCATGTGTGCCTGTGTGCCTGTGTCCACGTGTGCATGTGTGCATGTGTGCATGTGTACACGTGACCACGTGTGCATGTGTGCATGTGTCCATGTGTGCCTGTGTCCATGTGTGCATGTGTGCATGTGTCCATGTGTGCATGTGTGCATGTGTGCATGTGTGTAGAAGTGCATCACTGGTAACAATGTCTGGAGACTGTAAACTGTGTTTCCTGTCTTCCTCCCACAGGTTCTGGTGCTGCTCTGGTGACCTGCAGCAGGGAACCTGAATCTTGTGCCACGGGTACTGGTAATGATGATATTTGTGTAATGGTACAGGAAGGTGTGTCAGGGTCTGCCATTGGTCAGCAAATTGACAGTACACAGCTGTCAACCCCATCATTGCGCACAGTCATCCTGCTAGTACATCCTTTGTCACCATTGTCCCTAGGTGATGGACAGGATACAGTGGGCATAGACCAGGGTAATGTGGTACCTGTGGCACATGCGTCCCCACACAGCAGCCATGGGCAGGGTCCTCCGATGGTACCACACAGACAGTTGCCCATGGGTTCTCATGGGAGCATCCGTGGGCGTACTGCCTCTGGCCGACGTGCCCAAAGAGGTCTGTCAACCTCAGCTATGTTTCATGTGTCATGCAGGCACAGTCGCGTATGGAAAGGTACACCAGACAGGGTCTGAGGGAGCTGAGAGCATGTCGCACAGCCATGACAGACAGTATGCGTGACATTGCGGATGCTATCCGTAATTTCACCGATGTCATAGACAGACGTTGTGGGGACATATTACAGCAGTTCCACAACCAGATGTCCATGAGCCAGGGCAATGTTGGGCATTTGCAGTGTCGATGTGGCCGTATGCCGGCAACAGCAGCAGCTGGCAGTCGGTGTGGACAACAACAGGCTCGCGCACACCCCCATAGTGCCAGCAGCTGCCCCAGCAATGCTGGGTCTGTGTTGTCATCAGAACACCCCAGGAGACCATGTGCACGTGGCTCTGGACAGTCCCAACAGGGACCTGTGTCCAGTCAACACACTCCCGCTTCTGATGACAGTACCCAGTCTGGCTTAGTACTGGATATGGTCCGTAGCACCCCTGCCAGGCACAGGTACCGTGTCCATGCCCACAGACACTGATCTGTATGACCTGCCAGGTGCAGTCTGTGGCTGTCCACAAACCCCTGTATATGGCAGCCATGAGGTGGAACTGTGTGCGTGCATACACACATGCGAAATGTTAACACCTAGGGCAACCACATACATGCACACACTGCACCAACACTGCCCCACCCTGTACTGCTGCCCCTCACCAACACACATACACACATATGTCAATTGGTGGTATCAGTGGCTGACTCAGGCATACCTAATCCACACCCTGTGCATATGATGACACTGTGCCACCTCCTGCAATCTCCAACATCATTGCGGGAACAGGTAAACACGTTGCACAGGGTGACTACATAGAAGTGTATTAGTAGTATCATGTTGGTAACAGTACAGTGTGCTGCTATGACTGTGTGTATATCCCAGCATGCCTGCTGCAGTAACTGTATGAATGTCCTGAATTGTTATCTGCACCCATAGTACATACCAAAGTGTAACAGCTGCACATAATTGCATGCCGGTGGTAAGGTTGTCAACAGATAGCCGCATACATGGGTAGCACAGGGGAAAGCTAGCAAGTAGTGATATGCAATGGTGGACATGTACAGTAATGGTGTCAAGTTGCCCTAGCGACTATGCAATGTGGATGTTCGCTCATGTAGATATGTGTGCAGCACCAATGTAATCCAAATCACAAATAACTATGACATAATATCAGTTCTACCATGGGCATCTGCGCTGTGTATTCCTGGGTACATGTTGATAGTGCCTACATATTTGCATTGTTACTTACTGTTATTGTTACCCCTTCTTTGTTGTACAATGCACTACTTCCAGCCTTGTTTACTGTAGCTTTGTTTGCATGCATGTTCGCTTGGGGTTCCCTGGAACACTGCTTACACCTGCAATGCAGAGTTACAGTGCTTCTGTAGACTCCTAGTGACATCTGCATAGCGTACGATACGTATGTCAACTTTACACATGACAGAACATCACTGTCTGTCCTGTACGCATGTACGTTGCCTGTGACACATTGCACATGTCTTACCTGGCATTTACCCACGTGTGCAGTCATATATGCCAGTGCTATGAAACAGTAGCGGTACACCCACACATACACACCTTCAGTATGTTGTTCCCCATTGGCTCTATGTGTTGGTACTCGCCATGGCAATCACACTACTAGGGTAGCATGTGCAAAGGTAACCTGTGAATCATTTCTATGGTCCAGTTGTGGTTTATGTGAGTCATGTGGCAATGTCGCAGCTGCCACATGTATGCAGTCAGCCATCACCCTTGGCCAGGAACGTACAACACATGTGTGGGATGCCACCACACAGCCAATCTGGGGACTGGGCTCTCTGAACCCAGTAATGCCATACCCTGTCAGGTGGCATGTCATATATACTACATCCTGGACAAACGTCAACCCCAATCCCTGCTGCTACTATTGATAAAACCCCTGAAGATGTTTCTGATAGTTTTGACCAATTCTTTACTGAGACATTTCAGGCCCTAGCTAGCCATCTACCTCCTAGCTCCCCTGGTCCTGAAAGTAGCACCCCTAGAAACCTACTTGCGTTCAGCTGCCAACCATTCGCCACTTCACTTCTCCGTACATTGATTGAAACAGTAAAACCTACTACACTTTCTGCTGATCAACTCCCTGCCGAGTACCTATCAAAATCAGATGATGCTATTGCTTACCCCGTCTCAAAAGTAATCAAACAAACCATGGTAGAATCTAAATTTCCCACCATCTGGAAAATATCATGTGTAATCCCACTTCACAAAGGAGGCAGCTCTACTGAATTCTCCAATTATAGGCCAATAGCTATACTCTCTCCACTTGCAAAGATTATGGAAACTTTATTCATAGACAATTCATGCACCACCTAATCCAAAATCGCCTTATGGCAGACACTCAGCATGGCTTCCGTCCTCATCACAGCACTACTTCAGGCCTCCTAGCCTTTACTAACACCATAAACCATACTTGCAACACTAATTATATATCCTCAGCCCTCTTTTTGGATCTTTCCAAGGCATACGATATGGTTGATCATCAACTTGTAATCCACACCCTGCAAACATTCTGTCTAGATACTGGAGCCTTCCAATGGTTTCAATCCTACCTGCATGGTCAACAGCAGGCTGGCCTCTGGAAGAACAAACTCTCTAACCTTCTACCTAACACCCTCAGAGTACCACAAGGCTCTATACTAGGGCCCTTGCTGTTCTCCATCTTCATTAACGACCTTTATACTGTCATCCCAAAAGTCAGCTGTATCCAATATGCTGAAGACTCTACTCTGATCTGCTCAGCCACATCTCCAGTAGAGTTATGGTCAGCTACCCAGACCACCTTTAATACAATAGAAAACTGGCTTTCTGAACATCATCTGATCCTAAATCCCAAATAAACTAAACTGCTGTTATTTCACCAACACGTAGGTCTACTGCTTTCACCTTTACCATAACATCAACTGATGGCACAATAATCTCCCCTGACCAATCTACTAAACTATTAGGTGTCATCATAGACAATAATCTCAAATGTGACCTACATGTTAACCAAATTATCAAAGCCATCAATAAAAAACTAGGGTCACTTTACAGAATAAAAGCATTCCTAGCCCCTCCAGCTAAAGGTGCCATAGCTCGCTCATACCTTCTTTCAACCCTTCTGTATGCATCCCCTCTACTCTCGAATATGAACAAGACTGTCCTTAACAAACACTCAATTTGCTACAACCACATTGCCAGGTTTGCCACTGGGCTGCCTTTTAGGACACATCATTGCATCAATCTAAATCAGCTTGGTTGGCTTGCAATACCCAGCCTAATACAGTATAACCAACTGATTATGGCCTATAAAATCCTCTATAATCTGGACAATACTCCTGCACTTCAAATATTATCACCCCCTATAACAATCCTAGACCACTTCGATCCTCTAACAAACTACTAATTCAGACTAGCAAATTTAATAACACAGCCAGTGATTCTCTCTTTGCAAACTCTGTAAGTAGATCCTGGAACTCACTTCCAGCTGATATTACCTTACTTTCCACCTTAGGTCAATTTAACACTAGACTCAAACAACATTTGTCACTTAACTGGCTATGTCAATGTATCAAGCCTGGCTAACTCGAATGTGTAAAATCTGTGAACCAGTTTACTGTGTAATTTAATTTAATCCTGACTTGTGCTCAGGACTAACATTAACCTGTGGAACATGTTTAACTTGCTTACTTATGTAATCTCTGTAAATAATCTGTTTGTAATATGTAATGCTGGTATTATGTAATGCTGTATCTGCTTACCCTTGTAGCTTTTCTCCCCGGGCCTCCCCTGGAAATGGACATGCATCCAGTCGGACTATCCTGGTCAACAAATGTAGGATAAATAAATAAATAAATGAAATATATTACAGTGACTACAATACAAGTCAGACATTGACATGCACTGACAGCATGCTGAACACACTGGGGCATACGTGGGGACTTAGAATAGCATCCTGCCTGAGCATCACACACCTCCGCAGCTGGCACACAGGCATATGTTCCGTCGGAACAGAGCACATGCCACACATGGCACACACATCCCTGTGCCACACACTCACAGCCTGTAGGGCTACACAACACACCTGCTACAGACGTGTCAGGTACCTGTCTTGGGTGCTGCACTGGGGTCCCGCTCAACAGGCTGTATCTGGTGAAGGTCACAGTGATATGCCTCAGGGGCACTATGGTCCACCACAGAACACATGCATACAGGTCAGTCAGAGGCATGGACACATATGACTCACTCATTGACCATGCCAGTATGGCTGACCTGAGACATACCTCCCTGGACTACATGATAGGGAACATAGAATGGATCTCTCAGCATGTGGCATGGGCCAGTATGAGCCTGATCTTGGTTGCCAACATACCCTCACCAGGTATGCTACCACTATATGTGGGAAGGGTGTTGTATGTCTACATTATGCTCAGTCTCCACTGTCATTCATAGGGTATCCGCTGGCTGTCAACGTGTGCTTACATGCTAGGGAAGCCACAATGATGTGCAAGGGTCATCTTGCACGAGATACCCATGGCCCGATGTATAATGGCAAAGCTCCTTGGTACACACATACTGCCTTATGCTGCAGGACATGGTTTACATAGCCACCTCCGTGGGTATCACACAGGTTAGGACACTAACAGTGCTGCTACACAACAACAACAGTGTACACCGGAAGATGCATGCACCAGACACTGTCCTCAGCATGCTGAACTGCAATGTCTGTGCAGTACCAGATTCCTGATTCATGGCTCACAGGTGATACACACACCTCCAGGTTGTTGGCACAGCACAAAGCATCAGGGCCTAATCATGTGCAGCTAACAGTGTGTCGGACTGCCATCTGGTTCATAGCCTGGCACACACAACCCTCCCATACACAGGAAGACCACCTATCCTCCATAACAACACTGGCAATATGACAGTCTCAAGAACTGTGTTTATATGGCTGGACTGCATCTAGCCAAACATTATGCGTGAGCATTGCTGTAGCTACAACACACTAGTTGAAGGGTTCACAGCATGTGGTCACTGAATTGCAGTGGAATGACATGTTACCACTACCACAACAGGTGGGAACATGCAGCACCTGTACATCGACTACATGTACACTATATGGCCCAGACCAGATGTGTATCCCCTGCTGTAGGTAGTTTACCATATACACCCACACTGTATAGAGACATACCACGTGCGGACCCTGCACAGTAAGACACAGTCATATTGGTATACATTGCAAATACCATTTATCCACTCGAGGCATGTGTCAGACATGGTAACTACTGCAGGTCACAGGTATTTATGTGTATGTGTCACACACATACATCATGTGTGCAATGCCATTGCTGGTTTAGGCAATGGCATGCATTGTTATGTACAAAGACCCACACAAGGTCATACTGTGTGACACAACCACACGTGGCAGTTGTGGGTTACCAAAACATACCTATCTGTACTCTGACAATGGTAATAGACACAGTAGCAGAGCGCACTATTGGCATTACTAGCCAACTAGCCCTGTTTGGCTGTGCTGATAGTGTGGTGACATCCCCTGTGTTTACTGGGGGAATATGCAGCATCTGGTGTATTGTAATATTTGCCAAAAGGATCTGTTCTCTCACACTTGCATTTACACACACCCTACTACCCCCACACACATGCATCGCTTGCCATTTGCAGGATTCATTCCCCTACCTAACTAAGTCACGACACATGAAAGAGACGCATTAGCAAAGCGCACTATTCAGATTGCTAGATAGTTCCTCTTCTCTGGCTGTACTTATAGGGTGCTGACAACATCAGTATTTTGAAAGGGTAATGTGCATCAGGTAGTATGATCTCCTGATTGCCAAAACTAACATGTTTTTCATACAGAAATGCACACAAACAAACTCCCCACATCCAAACACACACACATGCCATTTACAGGTTTCAAACTCCTACCTAACTACATTACGACACTTGGGAGAGACGCATTAGCAGAGTGCGCTATTCGCATTACTGGGAGGCTTCCCTTCTCCTGCTGTACTTATAGGGTGCTGACATCATCTGTGTTTAGAAAGGGGAATGTGCATCCTGTAGTGTGTTCTCCCAGTTGCCAAAAGGGACATTTCCCTTACACAAAATTGCACACACACTAACCCCCCTCATCCAAGCACACACACTTGCAGCATTCAAACCACTACCTAACTATGTTATGACACTCGAGACGGACGCATTAGCAGAGCACACTATTCGCATTACTGAGAGGCTTCCCTTCTCCTGCTATACTTATAGGGTGCTGACATCATCTGTGTTTAGAAAGGGGAGTGTGCATCCTGTAGTGTGTTCTCCCAGTTGCCAAAAGGGACATTTCCCTCACACAAAATTGCACACACACTAACCCCCCTCATCCAAACACACACACTTGCAGGATTCAAACCACTACCTAACTATGTTATGACACTCGAGATGGACGCATTAGCGGAGCACGCTATTCGCATTACTGGGAGACTATCCTTCTCCTGCTGTACTTATAGGGTGCTGACATCATCTGTGTTTAGAAAGGGGAGTGTGCATCCTGTAGTGTGTTCTCCCAGTTGCCAAAAGGGACATTTCCCTCACACAAAATTGCACACACACTAACCCCCCTCATCCAAACACACACTTGCCATTTGCAGGATTCAAACTACTACCTAACTATGTTATGACACTTCAGACGGACGCCTTAGCAAAGCATGCTATTCGCATTACTCGGAGGTTTCCCTTCTCCTGCTGTACTTATAGGGTGCTGACATCATCAGTGTTTAGAAAGGGGAATGTGCATCCTGTAGTGTGTTTTCCCCAGTTGCCAAAAGGGACATTTCCCTCTCACAGCCTTTCACACACACAAACCCCACTCACCCACACACACTAAGCATTTGCAGGATTCGAACTCCTACCTAACTATATTATTGCCATAGACCACATCCCTCATAACATCAGGAGTGGGCCCGTATCTTTACTCTTAGAGACTCGAGAACTGGAGTGGCAATTAAAATTAGAAGCGTTTAGCCCTCCTGGTCTAAACGAAAACTGTAACATTGCTTGTATTTTTAAACTAAAGAGTTACTTGAGATGACTAAATCTTTTAAAGTAAACATATACATTTTTTAATAATTTTATAAGTAATATCTTGAAGAATTGACTCAGGTTCATACCACATTCTTTAGTATTTCTTATGCTATAATAAAATCTGTACAGTAATGATTAGCAAAGGTTTAGTATTTTTAAAACATTTTAATTTTGTTATTTGAGTGTTTATATGTTATTGTGGTTTCTCATTTAGATGTTTATTTTTATTTTTTCTTACAGTAACATTTGGAGGGAACATTTTGGTTATTTTCCTTTAAGGAAACCCAGAAGTGACGTTTTTGTGACTTCACTTTTTAATTTTAAATTCTGGCGCTAATTGTATGTCCTTTACTCTGATGAAGCTACCGTGTTTCAGTAGCGAAAACGCTGAAGTATTTTTCATTAAACCTGCGTTAAGTAGACACAAGTGTGGATTACTATTATTATTTTTCCTTGAGACTCCTGCGTATTTGGCCCGCCTGTTACTTTGACTTTATATTATGACACGTGAGGGAGATGCATTAGCAGAGCACACTATCGGAATTACTGTGCATCTGTTTTGCACCTGTAGTATTTATAGGGTGCTGACATCTTTATTTCTACAGAGGTATGTACATGTAGTACTACCTGTCAGGTGGGGGATAGCATATATATGCATTTGCAGCTACCTACGTCAGGGTCAGATATGCACATCGCACTGGCAGGTTATGTTCTATACCATGCTTTGGGACCACAGGACCTGTATCACAACACAACCAGTCCAGAACACCACACCCACATCCAGGACACACACTTAGCTTCCCTGGGAACAGTGCCAGGATATGCAGGTGTTCACATACACCATTCCAGTTGTTAACATCAGGTACAGGCATATTGTGTGTGAGAACTACTCAGGCCTCTACCACTTTACCCTACAGCCACTACAATTTGTGGGTCCATGTGCTATGGCAGAACCACACACCACAGCCACATGGGGGAATACATATTGCACCTGTCCATCTGCAACGTGGGTACTCACTGTTCCACACCAGAGGTAGACCACCATTGTTGATATCTGACCATACCCACCTTTCCCTGGACATCCATATCCCATCTCCACCCCCAGGCAAGGTTGTCACTGCACACAAACTGTATTTAGCACAAGCAGACTCTACACTTGTGTAGACTGGGGTGGACGACTTCAGAGGCCCATGCTGGAGGACTATACTGGCCACTCAACATAATCCTTGACAATTGCATTCTATGAGCATGTGTACGGTTTGCATTGGTCATGCTATCCCACATATACCCATGACTGCTCCACAACAAGACACCTGTCAGCTGTACACCAGCCATATATGCGCCGTACAACAGACAGAGTGACCTAATACATTGCAGAGCTGCAGCCCACAGAGGGAGGACATCTGTGAACAGTTCTGGCACAGCACTTCATTCACACATACTCATTACAACACAGTGTTGACAGTGGAATCATCCAGAGAATGCAGATAGGGCTACCCTCAGTCTGTTATTGACGGACACCTACTATCAGAGATCCTCAGCAACACTCTCACAGCACACACCGACAACATGGCTGTGGCTTAGCACATTCAATCCCTGGGACCTCCACGGTGCCCCTGCTTGACAGAGGCACAGCTCACTAGCCTCACATGTTGCCTTCTATGACCTATTTTACAGTGGCACAGTAGCCTACTATCCTGGGGATGCAGATGCCAAGCACACTCTGGCTGAGCTGTCATTCCCTAGGGCAACAAGCCTAGTATTGACCTCTACACCCATATGTTCAATTGTCAGATGCACAATATTTGTTGTGCTGTTCTACTGTTTGCAGGTCTTTATTGCCATAGCATTCCCTGTTCCTATAACCAACTTGTGTATCTGTGGAAGATGTTTGCATATGACGGCGATCCACTATATCACTTATGTCTCTGTAGTCATTTACTGTGTGCACTGGGCTGATTGCTGTGTTGTGGTTGGTTCCTGGACTGACACGTACAAATACCAGATATGTGTGGCCAACTGCTAAACGGAGATATGGCCTAAGTGTGTGAGCATGCCCAGTTCAGCCTTTCCATGGCATGTTGTCTGACATATGCCTCATTTATCAAAGTGTGCGAGCATGCCCAGTGTGAGCTTTCCATATGTTGCACTCTGAAGTCCACCACATATTTGGGTGTGTGTGAACTTCAACAATATCTCACGTTTATGGTTGTGTGTTGGGTGTCATGTTGTGTACTAACTGGCCAACTGCTTCGTGTCTGCCACAACAGGGATTATACTGTGCCTGCAGGGATTGCATGGGATACTTTGCAGACAGTTCTCAACATACTTTCATAATGACCTAACACTCTAGTACCGTATAGTGTACTGGTTCAGTACTTTCACTGTGGTGGACAGTATCCTGGGCTTTAGTCCTATGACTGCTTGACATCTTCATAGTGAGCACAACAGACTGTGTAGGGGCCAGTTGTGCACATATGACCATGTTGCAATATGTTCAGATATGGATTACCTACACCAGACTTGTCCAACATTGCTAGTGTATTCCACAACATGGGTGGACATTGGCAAACACTAGTGATGTTCCCTAGGCCATTTCTGATGCTAGTCACAGGGTGTGTTTGTCCTTCGACACACATTGTAACTGGAGTTTGCCATGACATATGTCATGGTTAGTATACTGCGCCTCCGTCTACCTCTAACATAACAGTGATACCCAGGGTTAGCCTACCATCTCCCATATACTCATCAGGATTCCTCTTGAGGGGTGTCGATATGTGGCTCTCTGGCTGACCTGTACCAGGAGTTTACTGAAGAGTGGGGGTGCCTTCTGTGTTATGGATCATTCTGTACAGCTTGTCCTATGTATGTCAGTGCTGGGGTTCAGGTCTCTCATGTGCATAGCTCACTGCCATTCAGATTGTACAAGGTGCAACATGTTCATTCATTCTAGGTTGGACATGGCTTCATACATCAGGCACAGCTATCCTGTAGCTGGGAAGGATGGCGGTGTGTGGGGCTGCAGTTTGTTTACTCAGGCAACACATGGCATCTGTTCATGCTCTTTGCTACCGCTGGTGGGGTACTGTTGTGGACTTTACAGTTGATGGAGGTGTCTGCTGTGGTATATCCCACAGGAGCTATTGTAGTCAGTTGTGATGCTGATGGAGGATGGCTGCAGAGCCACAGTGAGTTCCCCTTATCTACATCTGCCAACCGTCATGTTTGGGTGGGTATATGGTACATGTTTCTGCAAACACTACAGCCACATGTTTGTCCAGTGCAGGATATTTATCACCTTTTGTACCCAGGTCTCACATTACATGTTAGGTACCTCATGGGTTAACACCTGTGTGGTAATTTGTGGGCACTTACTGTATATCCACGGTGGTTGTCTATACACAGTTCTGCAATTAGCTTGCTGACATGGCTATGGCTACAGTTGTCTGTTTGTAGGTGACCCTTTTGTGGGTTGCTTGTGTCAGCTGGGGGTCGGATATGGTGGGCTGTTTGTACTCCTCTGCATACATGTTCAGTCACAGTCCTTCCATGTTGGCCTATACCTATGGGACATATATACAGAACGGGTGTGGGGGGGGCCAAGACCAGGCCTTGTGGGATGCCACTCATATCAACTTTGTAGTCTGACATGGATGCGGCATGTCTGACCATGTCAGTTCTGTCCTTGGTCTGGTTTGCAACCCCTCTACTGACATAGGGGTATATATTTAAGCTGCTGAACATATCCATACTGAACTCGTACGGTATTGTCTAGAAGCATGTGCATGGTCCAGCTACGCTGTGTGGACCACATTGCCCTCATCAATGACCTTAATGACTGCTTCAAATGGGTCAGACATGTTTAGGGGCAGGTTCTGCAGTTACGACAGCCACACTGTGTAGGATCCAGTATCAGTAGGTCCACAATAGCCTTCTGTCTGCGGTACATACTCATCCTTTCCATAGCTGTGCAGAACAAGCTTGTCAGGATCCTGGGGTGGTAGTTTGGAGTATCCATTCAGGCACCACCTTTGTTGTGATGGACCACTGTTGTTGTACACTGCTCTTTGGGTACATATCCTGTGGTAAGGCTGACATTGGGAAGTAGTGTGATTTGGCATTCCATTATTCTTGGAGTCCATGTTGGCCTCAGCACAGGACACCATCACATACCTTTGCTGCTGTGTGTTCTGCTTTGCAGATGATGGCTGTTACCTCAGCATCTGCAATGTCAGGGGACCATCAGTCTGCTGGGATAGGTATTTTGCACTTTCGGGGGTGTTTGCACTACACCTGACAGGTTGTATGTTAGCAATATGTGTGTGTGTTTGGTATGTTGTTTGTAATATCTGTGTGATTCGGAACATATCTGTGGATGCCCAACATGGTTCCTACCATCAATTGGATAACCCTTGTGATTATCCTTAGTGTCCTGTACGTTTTGTATCTTCATAGGTTCATGGGTTCATACTAGGCTATACACCCTAGGCCATTAGTAAGCCTAGCCAGAGTGTGTGTGTCTTTCGCCACCCCTTGCTATGTTCAATTATGGCCATTTATGAAGTTCTTCACTGTGCCTCTGTCTGGTCGTGACACAGTGAGGACCCCCAGTATACATGTACGGTCATCTATCCACTTGGCAATATTCCTGTTGAGGGGTGTCAGTGAGGGGCTCTGCCTACCATGGATTGGGATCCTGTTTCTGGGTGTGGGGAGCCTCTGGGTTATGTATCTGTCCCTCCAGCACATCTTATTTCATTATGTGTTGAGGCTGACATCTGTGACTCTCACAGCTCCAATGGCTTTGATTTCCTGTGGTGTAGCATGTCCATTACTCCTGTGTTGGACATGGCCTTGTACAACAGACATACAATGCCTCTGTGTAGGCAGTGTGTGACTGCAGTCAGCTGGGGTGTCTACAGCCAGGTAGCATATGACATATATTTCACACCCTTTATCCTGTTGGTGGGGTAACTATGAGGTCTTCCGAACCGCTGCAGGTGTCACATACGGTACATCCCATATGAGTCATTGTACTAGATTATGGGTCTGATAAGGGAACAGTACAGCGGCACAGTGACCTCTGTTGATGTTGATGTGAATCCTTTCATGATACGGTGTCCAGTATCGACAATCTTCATAGCCACATTGGCATTGTGGGTGTCACATGACAGATTAATGTCGACCTGTGTCCCTAGGTCCCTGATTACTCCTTGCATACATAATGGTTTGACACCTATGTGGTAATTTGTGTGTGCCTTGTCTGGTATTTGGTGGGACATTCATACTGTCCAATGTCTTTGGATGTCTGGGTGGAGTTCTTGTGTGTGAGAGTGTGGTCTGTTGCATGCTACAGACTGTACAGCAGTTTTGACTACAGTTATGTGCACATGGGTGGTCTCTGCTGCTTTGTGCATTGTCAGTTACCTGGCAATATGGGTGTCTGTGCTGCATATGGATACTCCCCCTCCTTTGATGTTTTGGTGCAGGTGTTGGGGCCATAACACATGATATGTGGTATAACCTAGTAGTGCTGGTGTGCTATCACTAGGCTTGCAGCAGGCTTCTGTCACTGCACAGACATCAATGTTCTCCATAATGGGAAGTGCCCCAGGGGCATGCATATTGCAGTTTACACATCTGGCATTGGTCAGCATTACCCTTATGTTTCCTACCACTTATGTTTTCTAGGGTGGTGGGTAGTCTTTTGGCCTTGCCTACATACGGCTCTATGGAGGCGGCAAAGGCCTTATCCAGTATCCAGACGCACACGGGTAACAGCTGCAAGCCATCCCTGGAACAGCAGCATGGCTTGTTATGCTTGACATCTCAAGCAGACAGACATTAGACCCTCTTGGACTGACAGCTGTAACTGTGCCAGCTGTTAAACATGAGCATTCTGTGTTTGTACTGTGGCATCATTCTTGGTGAGGGTTGGATGCTGCACACAGCCAGTGTCATACCGCCCTGGGGTACATACTCAGAGGGACCATCCATGTCTCTTTTGATGTTGACCAGGGAGGTACATCTCAGGTAATTCACACCAGCATGGACATTGAGTGCATCATATTTCTGCTTGCTTTGGGGTGACCTGCGTACTTGTGTTATGTGGCATTTTGTGGCAGCCTACAGGCAGCTTACTCTACCCTTTCCCTTGTTCAGTCTGGTGAGTGGGACAGCAGTGTGTCTGCCTATACAGACACCTATTACGACTGTATCAGGCATGTTGTTTCTCCTTCTGGCCTGTGACTGTTTGGCACACCAGCTTTCCGTACTATTCATTGCATGTGCTATGTTTGAAGGTTGTGGTTGCTTGTGATCTGCTTTGGAGGCTTCTGTTGGTGTGGTGTGCTTGTAATTAAGGCCTCCGGGAATATTTGTCTGTGTTTATGTGTTTGGTTTACAGTTGTGGTAGGTCTATGTGGGACTGGGTTTGTGGTGTATATGGTTACCTTCTCCTCCTGACTAGTTTTGACAGTACTGAGTTGGTGGAGCTCAACCTCTGGTTTGGATACATGGATGCATCTATCACATATATTTGTATTTATTGGGGGGTGTTGTGGTTGTCTGTGTACTTGGGACTGGTGTCACATTGCCTCTGGATTCACAGATTCTACTTGTTGTGGCTGGACTTAGTGGATTGTATGTGTGGACATATGTTATTTCCATACTACTGGTCAGTGATTACTTCCCTTTTTATGTTTGCTCTATCATGTGGTAGCCTCCTCATTCTCTTGCATGGTTTGGTAATGGCTGGAGTCCAGCATGCCAGATGCCTGCGTGTATGGCATTGTGTGTTGTTGTTATTTGTGACTGCATACTCCAAGCATTCCTGGCTGTGTTCATGGAATGCCTGTATAACATGTTCTGTGGTGTGTCCCATATTCTGCACTTGCACAGGGACTTTTGTGGATTCAACATCAGTTTTGAGGGCTGCAACCTATGCTTTACACATGTTTTTCACTGTGGTATTCTGGCCAGGGACTGGGGTCAGGATGTGTATATCCAGTGTGATTACTCTATGGTCTGGTCTTACCAGTGAGGGGTACACTTCTCATCTTGCCATCCAGTACACATGTTGCTGATTATCACATCCAGTATGCTTACCCCTCTTGTGGGAGTGGTGCATTGTTCCTGGGCATTTTGGTTTATGGAATCTGGGTAATTTTCTCCTACTGTGTTGGTGCTAGTATAATGCTCCGGTGTATGTCTGGGTATTTTCAGTCAAGCAATATAATGTGGTTTGGGGGGCTTGATATATTCATGTATTCCGACATAGGCCAGGTGCAGTTCCTGGTATTAGGACAGTAGTCTGCAGCAGGCTATATACTGGGAGGCGGTTTTAGCCATTGGTATTTGACCATGGCTAATCCATGCTGCTTCTTGTTGTGGTACCAACATGGGGGTGTGGTTATCCTTGCCATTTCTTGCTAGTCACCCTCCTTTTGTAGCTTGTTCCATGTTTTGCGGCTGTACAGCACAGTATGAGGTGTGACCTGGTAGTGTTAGGGTGCTGATGTGAGCCTTGACCCAGTTCTCTATTACAGGACTGGTATCTACATTCTCCATACTGTGTGCGTTTACACTGCACACATCTTGCTGTTTATACATCTGTTATTGGGTAGCATTACATCTAGGTTCCTATCCCTTGTAGAACCTATGAAGGTGGGTTTGTGTTTTGAGACTTACCTATTCAGGGCATGCTGTGGGTACTGACAGCCTTTGCCAGTATCCATGGGGCATGGCATGATAGGTGCACGCCACCCCTAGCAGGTGGTGCATCATGTCAAGCTCCGCATGTCTTCCCAGCCTGAAACACATTGGCTCCCCTTTGACTAACTGCAATACTTCAGCCAGTTATTGCACTTGATCATCCCATCATCATTTTGTGGCTTCATGCTTGGTGAGGGTGGATGTTAGTCAGGGTGCTCAGGTGTGCATATAGTACATAGTGTTACATTACTTAACACATAGCATTCATGCCTCAGGTGGTGCTGCAGGGCTGCCTCTGTCGGATGCGCATATTACACTTCCCTGTACATGTTTGTGAGCAGGTCATGTCATTTTAGGCATCCATGTTATTATTTGAGTGAGTCAGATGGGGTATCATTCCCAGGGTTCCTACTGAGCCAGTGTATGTGCTATGCGTTGCCTCTTTGCCAAGGCCAGGGCATACTGGGCATGCCTCCTTCTGCCTACTGGGGCAGGCTCAGTTTGTTCCTCCTCCGAGTCACGCTCTGCCTGTGATGGCCTTGGCAATGGTGGGGGGCTGTTTGGCCCGGCCCTATGCTGGTCCTGCTGCAGCTATTTTCGCAAGATCATATTATGTAGCATAGCACATACCATGACAATTTGGGTACATGTAGTTGGTGTGTACTGCAAGGGTCCACCAGATGTGTCCAGACACCGGAACCGTGACTTGAGCAGCCCAAACACACGCTCTATTACATTACGTGTTTGTGCGTGTGCCTCATTTTGGCGTTCCTGTTCAGGTGTGTGTGCGTTTCTGATGGGTGTCATCAGCCACGGCTCCAGTGCATAACCTGCATCCCCCACTAGGTGTCCGTGTGGGATGTCCCCATTGGCAAATGTCTGGTACAGCTGCGTCAAATGCCAGATGTGGGAATCGTGGTAACTCCCAGGGCAACCAGCACACACATTCATTATTATGCCCTGGTCATCACACACGACCTGGCAGTTGATGGAGGGGAAGCCCTTGCAGTTAATGTATGCCCTACCCCGCTCACCGGCTGGTGCTTTGATGCATATGTGCGTGCAGTCTATTGCACCCAGTACCTCAGGGTATTCTGCTATTTGCTGGAAGAGACGCATATTGCTGGCCAATACCTCACGGGCA
Organism: Protopterus annectens; assembly: GCF_019279795.1. Classification (NCBI taxonomy): domain Eukaryota; kingdom Metazoa; phylum Chordata; order Ceratodontiformes; family Protopteridae; genus Protopterus; species Protopterus annectens. Next base: position 980,967,945 of record NC_056747.1, read on the forward strand.
TTGGGGAAATATACATGATCACCGACATGTGCTGACATGGCATCCAGGAACTGGTGCAGTACCCTGGAGGCTGATGCCTATGATATCCCCATCATATCACCAGTTGGTCTCTGGAAGGTACCTGTTGCTAGTATTCTTAGGCCAACACATACCTTGGTTTCCACTGGGATGGGTTCCCCTCTGTTGGTTCTGTGTGTGAGGCGTGGCCTGCACAGCTCAACAATTTGCTGCAGGAGCTCTCTGTCTACTCTATAGCGCTCTATTATCTCCAGCTCATGTAACCAGTGGTAGGTGACCCTGGGCCTGTACACTCTTCTCCGTCTCCTCACTGTGGGTTGTCTGGCACCATCTGCATTGTCACCACCCTCAGCAAGTCGCCTATGTCTCATTATGACAGCTATGGCAGCCCCTAACATTTCTGCTCTGAGTTCATCTTTTTCAGTTTTCACTTCTATTAGCTTACTCCTGTCTTGCAGTGTCTCTTAAGGGAAACATCCTGCACTACTGTTTGCAGAGTTTTAAGTGCTGGGCTGGGCTACTATTCTGCCTGTGTAATTGCCTGCTTCTAATTGTTTTCACCTGCTAGCTTCAGCAGTTATCCCTGCTAGCTTCCTATTAATTCTGTTGCTTCCTTTTTCCTCTCTGTTCCCTCAGGGGGGAGCAATGTGCATACTATCAGAAACACGCTCACAGTGGCTTACACACACGCACACGTGCTTACACGGTTCAGAATCTACTTATTCGAGTTAAAACGTGCGTACACCTACACAAACACTGTTACACGTCTGCCAACAGCCTCCAACATACTCAGCCTGCCCTACACGCACGCACACCCGCGCAAACAGTGTTAAACATCTCACAACATGCTCCCACATGCTCAGCCTGCCTTACACGCACACACACTGCCCTACTCGCGCTTCATGGTGCGCACACATGCGCATGTACGCCCAGCAAGAAACTTTGGTGTAAGTAACAGTGTACACCTTCCATTTCTTGACTTTCCATGACTTATCTAGTGGCACACCTTTTTCCATGATCTGTGCCTGTCATCTGTCATGTTACACTGGCCTCCAATGAACTGCATTTCTTTCTACCATTCCCCCTGTGATGCCACCTATCTCCTACTCTATTCCTCCCCCTTATGTATCTCTTACACTACTCAGATTGTGCTCATTTGCTATGTGACTGTGAGATTCAGTATCCTAACCCTCATTTACATGAGATTGCCTACTAATGCTTAGTTACATGTCTCAGCTTCCCCCCTTAGCAACCACTACATGGTGGCCATGTTGTTTTTGGTCTGCTGGTCCCTGCATTGTCATTCCATGTATTGCATGAAACCCACATTTGTGAGTTTATAACCTTCATTTTCATGTTTTATACAGCGCAGCCCATTTTTATTATTTTGGCATCGGGTTATATTGCCAATGGCCACATATTTGGCCATTAGCATGCTGCCTGAGTCATATGCACCCTTTTTTTGGAGCTGACATGGCTCCGTTGTGGAATTTGCAACTGAGTACATTTCTGCAGCTAAAACGTCTCTTACACGACTGGTTTCTGCTTCATGGATCACTAATATACCTCATTTGCATACCTTTCGGCTGCAAGTGAGGTATTTAGCATGTCCACGCCCAGTCCGTGTAAGAGACGTTTTAGCTGGTCTCTTACATGGAGTTTAGGGCTGTTCCTGGATCGCGAGGCTTGCATGGAGTGGTGCACGTGTCTTACACTCCGTGCAAGCCTTCGTGAATCCTGCCCAATATGTTTTTATTAGGAGATTTATGTTGTATAGATAAAACCATATATTGAATAATCTTAAGTATTGAATTCTTGGTTGTGAAAGACATAGTATCGAACTTATTTAAAATATATTTCCTTGCTTTATGTATGTCCAACCAAGAAAGTGAGACATCTTCATATTAATTTTTAAGTATGTTAATAGATTTTAAGTCATTATTTGACATCATGTGAAACCAAACCATTAATTTTTTTTTCTTTAAATGAACATATTTTTGTATAATCAGAAGAGAATAATACACTATGTGTGTAGGCTATTAGAAATAACAGAAATAACCAATCTTTAAAATTATTACATTTAAACATTAAATTTCTGAAAGATTTCAATAAAAGAGTTACATAATTTGATTTAAAATTCTGAGTATTATTAAAAGTAATGTATTCTTTTAAAACCCATATGAAAGTATTATTTAACAAGCCTATTTTCTGGGATATGTTGTTATTTATTGCTTTACAAACTAAAATTTCTAGAATTTTTTCCATTTGGCTGAGTATTGTGGATCTATCAGAAGGGAAATAGTTTTAACCATTGATGAGATTGCATAAATTTCTAAATTCGGGGTAGCTATACCTCCATTATTCCAATTTTTCATATGAGTGGACCAAGCTATTCTGGGTTTGGTCGGGTACCATAAAAATGTATGCATCACAGAATTAAATTTTTTAATAATATAAGTAGGAGGGGGTAAAGAGATTGACTGAATAATATACAAAATTTTGGGAAGAAAGATCATCTTAATTATTAAAAGTTTCTCATCCATTGAGAATGGGATCTTATTCCATTTTAAGTAAGGTTTTCTATTGCCTTTAGACTTTTGTTATAGTTTACTTGAACAATATATTTAATATTTTTAGTAATCACAATACCCAAATAACATATTTCTTCCGAGTGTGTTATGTATTTTTTATAATCATCCTGTAAATCAAATTTCTTACGGCCAATTATTAGTATTTGGGTTTTGTTATTATTAAAGAGTAGCCCTGATTTTTTTAAAAGTACTCCATATCTGAGAATAATGCCATGATGGAATTGTTATTTCCTTCTAATGTGAGTAGAATATCATCAGTGAACATTTGTATTTTGGAGGATTCATTTGAGGTTAACTTGTATGCTTCAATTTCCACATTATTTCATAGGTTCATAGGTTCATAGGTAGTTACTAGGCTATCTGCCCATGGGCTTTTATAAGCCTAGCCACAGAGTGATGGCTTTCGCCTCCCCATTAGATTAGTAACCTGGGCCTCTGTCAACAGGGCTCCTGAAGTGATCCCAGGGTAGAACTTATGATTATCCATCTACTCATCAAGATTTCTCTTGAAGAGGGTCAGAGAGGAGCTCTGTTGAATATGGATTGGGATTCTATTCCAGAGTGAGGGGAGTCGCAGGGACAGGAATCTATCCCTCCAGCATGTCCTGTTTATTGTTGTACATAGGTTCAAGTCGCTAGAACAAGTGGTTCTGAGGGATCTCATTTTTTTGAGGTGAAGCATGTCCATTAGTTCAGGGTTTGACATGGCCCTATAGGTCTGGCATAGGTCACCTCTGAGCAGACATTAAGCGACTAAGAAGAGCTGGAGCTTTTTTAGTCATGCTTCATCGGGTAATTGTTTAAGGCTCTTAATCCTCTTAGTGAGGTACTTCTGTGGTCTTTCTAGTTGTTGCAGGTGTATAGTGAGGCACATCCCAAATTGGGCATTGTACTCTATTATGGGCCTAATGAGTGAGGAGTAAAGGGGCACAATCACCTCCTTGGATCTGGATGAGAAACCCTTTGTGATCAGGTGTACCACATAGAAGGATTTCCTGACCATTTTGGCTATGTGGTTATCAATGGAGAGCATGCTATCTACTTGGGTACCCAGGTCCCTAATTACTTCTTCTCTACTTAGTGGATTCCCATCTTTGTGGTAGTTTGTAGGTACTTTGTTTTTCCCAAATGGGATTACTATGCATTTTTTGGCATTTAGTTTGAGGCCGTGACTTTGACACCAGGTGTTTGTCTCTGTGAGACCCTTTTGCAGGATGTCTGTGTCAGCTGGAGAGTCAATTATTGCACCCAATTTACAGTCATCTGCGAACTTGGTTAGCCACAGTCTCTCCGCCTTTGCCTGTACTTCGGAGAAATATATACTGAACAGGAGGGGTCCCAGGACTGAGCCCTGGGGGACTCTGCTTGTGACTGGTTTAGAGTCAGACATGGCGCCTGCCACTCTTATTGTGTGGGTTCTGTCTGAGAGCCAATTGGCAACTCATCTCGTGATATGGGGGTTGATATTTAAGCTGGTGAGTTTGTCTATGATTCCTGAGTGTGGGATGGTGTTGAACACCTTAGCAAGGTCCAGATATGCTGTGTGGACCACCTTCCCTTCATCTATGGCCTTGGTGACTTTTTTGAAGAAGTTGACCAAGTTCAGGAGGTAAGATCTGCCTTTAACAGAGCCGAACTGTGTGGGGTCCAGTGTCTGGAGGTTCCCAATGTTCCTGTTAATGAGCTCCATGATAATGCGTTCCATGGCTTTGCAGACCAAGCTAGTCAAGCTTATAGGGCGATAGTTCCCAGGGTCAGTTGTGGCACCACCTTTGTGGAGTGGTACGACTGTTGCTGTACACCATTCTTTGGGTACATAGCCTATAGAGAGGCTGAGTTTGAATAGTGATTTGAGATGGGGAGGTTAGTTCATTTTGAAGCTCGTATAAGACACAACCTGGGATAGCATCTGGTCACATTGATGCTGTGTTTTTGGCCTTTGCAAGGGCTGTCTTTACTTGTGTGTCTGAGATATCTGGAGCACCACATTCTTCTGGGATGGGTGCTAGCCCCTTTGGTGGAGGGGGGGTGAAGTTTGCACTGAACTTGTCAGCCAGGATGTTGGCAATGTCGGTTGGTTCAGTGTATTTATGGGCATTAATGCACTAGCTCGGAGCATATCTGAGAGTTTGCCCCTAGACTCTTGACATAGTTAAAGAAGGCCTTGTGGTTATCCTTAGAGTCATTGGCTATTTTTCTTTCGAAGTTGGCCTTGGATGATTTAATGAGGGAGCACAGTTTTTTACTGATGTTAATCAGAGATGCCTTCTTATTTTGGGATTTTGTTCTATCTTGCAGGAGTTTCCTCCTTCTGTTGTAAAGTTTATTTATGGCCGGGGTCCACCAGACTGGCTTCCTCTTTTTTGAGGAGTTGGTCTTGGTTTTACTTGGGATGGCTCGGTCCATGCATTCTTGAAGGTGTTCATAGAATGCACTTGTAAAGGATTCTGCCGATGGGTCATAATTTTCCATTTGATTGGGAAATTTGAAACTTCCCACCTCGGTCTTGAGGAGTGTGAAGTTGACTTTAGAGAAGTTTTTTTACCTTGATTTCCTTGACTGGGGGTGGGGGGGGGGTCGGGATGTGGATGTCCAGTGTGATTAGTTTGTGATCTGATCTTACCAATGATGAGTTTACCTCAGGTGTGGGACATAGGTTCCCCATGTTGGTGATGACCAGGTCCAGTATGTTGTCACTTCTTGTGGGAGTGGTGACCAGCTGTTCAAGGGAGTTTGAGTTTATAAACTCAAGGAAGCATTGGGCTAGGGCGTTTGAGCTTGAGTAGTTTTCCCAGTCAATGTTTGGATAGTTGAAGTCACCCAGTAGCATGGTGTTGGGTAGAATCTTCATACTTTCTAATGTTCTCAGGAATGCTGCGTGAGGGTCCTGAGACAAGGTGGGAGATCTGTAGCAAGCTATAAATTGAACAGTCAATTTACCTGCTGTCAATTGCACTTGCATGGTCTCAGATTCCACGTGCTGTGCTACTAACCTGGAGGTATGGGTGTTCTTGATAAATATGGACACATCCCCTCCTTTTGTGTTCTGGTCCTGGTTTTGGGACCTAAAGGTATGGTAGGAGTTATAGCCTTGTAGTGCTGGGGTGCTCTCTGGAGCCTTGAACCAGGTTTCTGTCACTGCACGTATGTCAATTTCTTCCATACTAAGGAGAGCCTTGAGTGCGTGCATTTTGAGGTTTAGACTTCTGGCGTTGAGCAGCATTACCCTCAGTTTTTGTTTATTATTTTTGTTTATGGAGGCGGGTTTGTCTTTTGAGCCTTGCCTTAAAAAGGCAGTATTGGGGCGGCAGGAGTCTTGGCCAGTATTCGAAAGCCCGGGGGCGGCAGGTGCAAACCATCTCTGGCAAAGCAACGTGGCTTGTCAAGCATGTCATCCCAGGCTGACAAGTACTGGATCCCCTTTGAATGACACCAGTAGTATAACCAATTGTTGAAACTGATCATTTTTTCTTCATATGCTGGCATAATTTTGGGTGAGGGCAGGATGCTACTCAGAGTCAGAGTCATACCAGCCTGGGCTACATGGTCAGAGAGCTCCTCCATGTCTCTTTTCATGTAGTCCAGGGAGATACGTCTCAGGTCATTTACACCAACATGTACAATGACAAAGTCATATTTGTAATTGTTGTGGAGTGACCTGAGTGCATGTGTTATGTGGCGGATTCTGGCACCCGACAGGCAGCTTACGGTAACCTTCTCCTTGTTCAGTCTAGTGAGTGGGATGTCTGTGTGCCTGATGATAGAATCACCGATTACTAGTGTGTTAGGTGTGTTATTTAGCCTTAGGGGCTGTTTTTGCTTGGCACACTGATGTTGTGACGTATGTGTTACCTGGTTTCTGTTGTGGGGTGGGGGTTGCTTGGGTGTATGCTTAGGAAGTCTCTGTTGTTTAGGCAGGTTCTTATTTAGAGCCTCTGAGTATGTTTTTGTGTGTTTCTGAGAGTTGTTTTTTGGTGCAGCTATGGCTGGTCTATGTGAGTCTGGTAATGTAGTGCTAGTGTTGCCCTTCTCCTTGTGACTGGTTGATCCAGTCGTGGGTTGAGAGAGCTTAGCCTCCAGTTTGGCTGTGTAGCTGCATCTCTCACATATGTTTGTGTTGGTTAGAAGGAGGAGGAGGGGGTTGTCTGTGTACATGAGGCAATTGTAACATTGCCTCAGGATGCCCAGATTCACCAGCTGGACCAGAGATCCCACCTGAAGCTGTCCTTTGAACATGCCTGAATAGATGGTTGGGACTGTATTGCTGATTGGATGAGTAAAGAGCCTTATACTTCCTGAGTATAGGGCTGAAGTGCAAGCTGTAAGCTAGTGCTAGTTTTAGTGAGTTTTAGTAAGTGCCAGTCTTAAATTGCCTTATTTCTAGTGCTGGGTTGAAGTGTTTCAAGTTTCAAGGGAAAAACTGAAGTGCAGACTTTGTGGAGCCTGGAATAGTTTAACCGCAGCTAAACAGCGCTGCGTGGTGTGCAAACCCACGCAAAACTGCACTAAGCAGTTTTTATACCAGGGAGATCAAAAAGGCTAGAAATTAGCCCAAAATGGCCACTGAGCAACAAGTTGCTGGGCTGGGACCACTCCTACAGGGACAGATAGGCTGCTCAGAGTTCCCTCTCTCACAGTGAACAAGGAAGCCACCTAATTATCCAAGTATGATATGGGCAACACAGGAACCTTTACCACAGTCCTGGATTCAGCAAAGCCTGAAAACTGGACTAGACTAGTTCAGAAAGGCAGGAAAACAAGGAATGTTTTTGTGTTTTTTTTTCAGAAACAACAGAAATGCAGAGCTTAAATTACTTTAAATACACAGAGGAGGCGAGCACACTTGAGTGTGTAGCCTGTGACTGTATTACAGGTAACTTAAATGCAAAAATGACAAACAGCAACTTTTTTTCAAGTGCAACAAAGAAATAAGTACAGTAAGCAATGCAGATATCACTAGGGATCCACAGAAGCGCTGAAAAGCCGCTTTTAGGTGGAATTAGCGTTTCAGGGAAACAACAAGCAAAAACAATAATTAATCAAGTCCAAAGTCTATCTTTTGTCTCTCGGCCACTTGTAGGACTCTGCAGGGCACCACAAGGAGCTTGCTGATCTGTATACAAGTGCAAAACTGCACTAAGCAGTTTTTATACTAGGGAGATCAAAAAGGATAGAAATTAGCCCAAAATGGCCAATGAGCTACAAGTTGCTGGGCTGGGACCACTCCTACAGGGACAGATAGGCTGCTCAGAGGTCCCTCTCTCACAGTGAACAAGGAAGCCACCTAACTATCCAAGTATGATATGGGCAGCACAGGAACCTTTACCACAGTCCTGGATTCAGCAATGCCTGAAAACTGGACTAGACTAGTTCAGAAAGGTGGGAAAACAAGGAATTTTTTTGTGTTTTTTTTTTTTTTTCTTATCAAGTTGGCCCAGGGCTCCATAATTAATGTAAATAATAAGGGAGATAATGGACAACCTTGTTTGGTGCCTTTAATAATGGGGATATTTTGAGAAATATTTGTTCCTATTTTAATGTATGCTTGGCTACCTTGATATAATTGGGTTATTAAACTAATAAAATTGTTCGAAAAGTTTAATCTTTCTAATAAAATAAATAAGTAGTCCCAATTAACTGAATCGAAAGCACAACTTATATCTAGGCTGATTAATGTTAGATTGTTATTTAAAGGTTTACCTGATTCTATTAAAGATATTGTTCTTTTAATATTATCATAAGAATTTCTATTTATAATGAAACCAGTTTGATCATCTTCTACTAGGGATGGTAAAAAGATTTTAAGCCTATCTGCAAATATTGACATAAACATTTTATAGTCAACATTTAACAGAGAAATTGGCCTATATGATGAACAATGAATGGGATCTTTATTGGATTTCAGGATGGGGGTGATAAAAGTGTACTTCCATGAGGGTGGTATTATATTTCCATTATGAGCAATACTGTATACCTTATGTAATAATTCTAGGGAATTCGAAGGAAAGATCTTATAGATTTCCGGAATAATGCCATAATTTCCTGGTGCCTTATTTAATTTTAATTTAGCAATTTGTGTTTCAATTTCTTTAAAGGTAATGGGCGTGTCTATAATATTAATTTGTTCATTCAAAAGTCTATTATGTATATACTTATTAAGAAAGGTTTTGATTTCTTCATTAGAATCAATTGTCTTGGTATGCTGATTTATATTAATGAAAAATTGTCTAAATTCAGTCAATATATTTTGTATATCTGAGACCATCCTTTTTTCTTCATTTATATGATTAAATTTGGATAGTCTTTTAGTTTTGTTAAATAACATGCTTAGTGATCGTGGATTAGTGGAAAATTGTATAAATTTAAATTTTTCTAAAGCAATCATGGTTTTATGGTTTAATATCTCTAGATACTTATTGTTTAGTAAGTTTATTTCCTTCTTTTTTCCATTGATATCAATATCTCTCTCTTGATTCTGTTTTAAGCTGTCTAATTTATTTTATATGTCAAGTAGCTGTTCATCCCAACTTTTCTTTTTTTATAAAACCAATTAAAAATTCTTCCATAGAGATAAGCCTTAAGGGCATCCCATATATAGATTTCACTGGTTTTATTCATAGTATTTGTGTCTATAAAGTTCTGAGTTTCTAGATCTATAATTTCTTTAAATTCCTTTAACATTGTAATATAGACAGGTATTCTTATTTCGGTATTGTAATTACTGTTAACTATAATTTCAAATAGAATGGGATTATGGTCTGATAATGGACATGTAATTACTTTAGTATCTATTAAGGAATCTATTAAATTATTAGAGAAAAAGACTCTATCAATCCTAGAAAATGTATTATGTCTGTGGGAAAAAAAATATAATAAGGAACTAGGATTAGCGGAAATGCTTATATCTTTCAATAGATATCTGAGAATTCCTTTAATTTTTTGGCTGATGGTGAGATTCTTCTTTTATTGTGTGAAGTTGAATCTTTGGCATCAAGAATACAGTTAAAATCTCCTGCCAGTATTATATTCCCTTTAGATAGTTGTATAATAAGGTCTAGATGCTGTTTCACAGTGTTGGTTCCTATTCCTGGGATCCAATATATATTTACTAATGTAAACATCTTCTTATTTAATTAAATTGAAACAAGACAAAACATTCCTTTATCATCTCTAAATGTGTCAATTATTTTTGGGCTTGGTAAAGAATTGTTCCATAAAATTGCAACTCTTCTTTTTTTTTTTTTGAGTGTGTTCTGAAGTTACTAGTACTTTGTATGATGTATTATTTAGTCTGACTATATCCTCATTTATTAAATGCATTTCTTGTAGAAATATTAATTGAGATTTTTGTAATTTGATGAATTTAAATAAGTTACCCCTCTTTCTAGGATTGTTTAGTCCATTAATGTTTAGGAAAATACCTCTTAGTGAATTCATTTAAAGGAATATGAAAGGTATAAAAAATATTGACCAATTTAATTTATTATTGATAAATGTAGGAATACTGTATGATTGATTGTGTTTAAAGTCTAATACAGATGAAAGCAAAATATTATTTGTTTTTTATATGTGGTTGAGAACGTCAAAAGAATAAATGTTATAAAACTCTGATAATAACAATCCCAAACATTATAACCCCTTAGAACCCACCTGGAGTATAAAACTCCCAATTTGAGTGTCATACTATCACTCAAATTAACCTTCTAACCAATAGTAACCTCCATTCAGCAACTGTCTAATAGGATATATATAATTAGGTAAAATTAATATGGCTTCATATGAAAACACTATATTAGCAAAATATTAGAACACAGGAACTGTAATAACAAATGAAAACATTAATAAAATGTCTGTACATTAAGTACAGTTCATCGGATCTGCATAAGTAATAGTAAGATATAACTACAGTTATTCATTTGAAACATTGCTATAGAAAAAGCAGAATTATTAATACAAGTATTGAACTAGACAATTTTAATCTAAATGCAAAACATGTAATAAATAAATCATGTTTTATAATGAGAAGAGAAAAAAGGGAAAGAAGAAAAAGGAGAAATAATATTTCCCTAATCATCTAGCTTTAGTGCATTTAAATTTTATGTACAGTTTGTTGTATTCACCTTAGTATGGCATAAACAGTAAATGTCAAACAACAGTTTAAAATTTGTTCTGGCATAATAATCAAATAACTAAAGCTATAGTTCTACTAAAACTTCAATCCATGAAAAAATAATCTAACATCCATGTGATCCCAAGCATATTGTTAATATATGTATATATATATATATATATATATATATATATATATATATATATATATGTATGTATATATATATATATATATATATATATATATATATATATATATAGACTTTGGTGAACCAGTGTATAAAGATATAATATGTATATATTCTATTGTATTATTATTAACCGTAGTGCATTGACTGCTTAACTTATCACAATGCATATAACTATTCATTGATAGTTCACTAACAGCTTCAAAACGCTACATAACATGAAAAATATTTTGAAATAATTATTACATTAAAACTAAGATAACTTATATATTTATATTTGCATAATACTAATAACACATATATATTATTTGTAGGTGAAAATCAATCTTTACAAAATTACAATATAAAAGTTAGTAAATTTAATAAAAATAGAATAATGATACTAGAAATCAGATTCAAATATCTTGGTGCATGTTGCTGTTCATTACTTACGCTTTTCCACTAACTCCCCCTCAAGTTCTTTCTTTAACCATATCATTTTCGGATATGGGCATGCTAAAATGTAGTTTAAAGGCATTAGACATCACTTCTCAGTTTTTTAACAAAAGCAGTGAAAGAAATTCCATTTTCTTGTGTACGTTTGAAGATTCTATGTGACTGAGGTAATCACGCCAGTTCAAAGTTCAGTCAAATACATCAGGAGCTGACTGTCAAGATCAAGAGGGAATAATTATACTTGGAGAGGCTTCTCTGGTCTGGTCGTTAGCCCTATTAACTCAGGATTGCACTCAAGAGTGTCTCAGCAGGAAAATGTAAGTATGTACTTCAAGTTTGAAGCTTTTGAGCACCTCGAGACTTGCCCAGCATTCACAAACCTGGAATCCAAAAAAAAAAAAAAAAATGGGAAAATGAAAAATGGAACCAAACCACAGCAACATCCTACATCCATAACATCCTACATCAAAAATATAAGTATTTCAGTCATTTGTACAGCTACAAAATTACAAAACACAATTTAATTGCGAACCAAGAGAGGGTAGCCAAAATCATACACAAAACACGAACACTACTACCCACACTAAGTACCCCAACCAAGAGCCAGAAGTAACCATCATCTCAGTGACTTTAGAACATGAGAAGAGCCACATAAAATAAAACCAGAGATCCATAACCACTGATGTCACAAATGACAACTGTCTCTGCAGTACATATGTAACAAAATATATAACAATCACCTCTCTATTACATGTAGCTATTGCATGCTGCAGCACATCTCATAGACAAAGAGGTGCCAAAGAGACATCATTATATATAAGTGCTAACTATACACTACTGTTTAAATATATCAATCAGTTTTGTTTCTATCTAGCAGCAACAACAAGCTCTATAACACTATAGCTTACCATAATAACCAAAAGATGAAATTAATAAATTACTTTTTAGCAACATTGTGAAACACTAAACACCCTTTTTAATTATATAAGCAATGCAATAAAACTATTTGATATTCGTTTTAAACAAAAACATTAAGATTATAAATTGTAACATGCTCAAAATAACAACAAAGGAAAATATTTAAATAATAACTTACCAGTTGTCTCAATTTCTTTCTCCCCAACTTTTGGGTTTTATGCAAGTAATTCAGGCATTATTGGTCTTATATGCACTTAAGACAGAGTCACGTCTTATGTTTTTTCTATTGTTCTGTATTAATCCATGTTCCATTTTCAGCAAGTCTTTTTGTTCTTGTATTTATCCACTCCATATCTTCAACTTTTGCTAGTATTTTGTTTGTTTTAATGTATGAGAGGGAAGAATCTACATCTTTAAATATATTTGTAGTGTTTTGATTAAAGATTTTCAGTCTAGCAGGAAATAGTAATTGTGTTTTTATTTGTTTTTTCTTTAATTCTCTAATCAAAGGTAAATAAGTTTTTCTTTTAGATAATACCAAGGGAGAATAGTCATTGTCAAAACATATCAAATTGTCTTTTATTTTGATTGGAGCTTTAGACCAAACAGTTTTAAGGACAATTTCTTTGTCATGAGAAGATAAAAATTTAACAATTACAGATCTTGTTAAGTTAGTTTTACTATTTTATGATGAAACCAGAGACCTGTGAGCTCTCTCAATTGCATAGGAAAGAGCCTCAGGGGGATCCAAGACTTCAGGTATCCAGGATGACAGAAATCTTTCCATATTATTATTTTCTATATTTTCAGGTAAGCCAAATATTCTTATATTATTATGACAGGACCTATTTTCAAGGTCATCTATTTTTATTCGATGTAATGTATTTTGCTTTAAAATAAATTCCATGTTGTGCTCACCTTCTTGTATCTGAGTTTCCATGTCATTTAAGGCTGTTTCAATCCCAGAAATTAGTTGTTTTTGTTGCTGCATATCCTCATGAAGGATGTCCATCTGCTTTAAAGATTTTTCTTTAAAAGTATCAAGTTTTATATCCAATCTGTCTATTTTGGAAGTTAATTCTTGGATGTTGATTAATAAAGATTACAGTTCCTTTTTAAAAGTTATGTCAGTATGTGAAGTTTTGGTGAAGCTCATGTTGTTGCCTGTTGAAAACAAAACTTACTGCTGATTTGACAAGAAAATTAATAGTATCAAAATTTTTTTTAATACTATCCAAGTATATGTTATAAAGAATCCAATGGTATAAAAATGTTCACTATTAGGATAGTATTTTTTAAAAATTCCTGTCAAAAATAATTTGAAAAGACAGAGCTGAAGAGAAAGGTTGCCACTCAGAGCTTATGCTAGCCACACACCCCCTTTTTGCATTTTGATTGATAGAATATGTTTGTAGTTGTTAGCATTTTTTTTTTGTTTGAGGATAGGAGATTCCATATGGTTTCACAGGTTTGAATGTCATTTGCATTGATATCAGGATTGTCTATGATGTATTGGCTAAGGTCTCGAATTTGCCTTAAAATGATTGTATAGCTTTTAGGGAGCTTTAATTGTGTTCTCATTTCAGTGATAGTATTGTTCTTGAAGAGAAATATATTGGAGATGGTTAGTTTCTTGAGGAGGGGATAATTGTTTAGGTTAATCGTGTTGTTATTCGTTTTGAGATTGGGGTTAAGGTTGATAGGTTGTAGGGAAGTGAATGCATAATATAGGTTTAATGATTTGAACATCCTTTGTATAATAGTGATTTTATGTTTCATGACTGGGTGTATTTTAAGAATTTTTAAATTTTCATTGTAAAGGAAAGGGGTGGCTCTGGGGTTTATGGATAGTGTTTTGATATAGTTGTGTAGTAGTTTGACCCAGGTTGGAGACCACTGTTGTGGTGAAGGGGTGTGGTCGGCTATTGTTATTAGTCTATTACAGTTTATGGTATCATAGTAGAGTTTAAAGTCTGGCAGCCCTAACACTCCATAGTCTTTATAGTATGTCAATTTATTATAAATGATTCTGACTGATTTGCGGACCAAAATACATTTTGAAATTGTGGAGTGAATGGTTTTGAAGAGTTTAAGGTTGATAATGGTATTGGAGGCATTAAATATATATCAAAGTCTGGGTAGAAGATTCATCTTGATTGTGGCTATTTTAGCTAGGAATGGAAGTTGAAGTTTTGTCCATCTGCCCATATCATGTATGTCTGACCAGAGATTAATAATGTTATTTGTATATGATTGTTTAGGATCTTGGTGGAAGGATATTCCTAGATATTTTAATGAATTGTTAGTTTTAATACCAGCTGATAAGGAATATGTGGGAAGCTGACAGAGGGAGTTAATAGGGAAGATATTTGTTTTCTTTAGGTTTAGTTTGTAATTTGAGATAGTTGAAAAGGTGTCTATAGTGGATAGTAGTTTCTGGAGGTCTGAATTAGGTAGTGAGTAGTAAAGATTTAGATCATCAGCGAAAGCTGCTAGGGTAATTTTAGTGCTAAAGATATTGGGGATATGGTGGAAAGTTTTCTGAGAAATGAGGAGAAAAAGGGGTTCAATGTATAAATTAAAATGATAGGGGGACATCAGACATCCTTGTCTGGCACCATTCTCAATGTCAGTTCGAGAAGATAGGTGTTTATTAATTTGTAGGTAAGTATGAGCCTTGGGGTATAGTGTTTTGATAGCCTGTATGTAGTTATTGGGTATGTTAAAGGTAGGCAAGATATTGAGCAAAAAGTTTACACTGAGTCTGTCAAATGCTTTTGAGGCATCAATAGCTAAGGTGTAGACTGGAGTACATGTATGTGTAGAGAGATTGATCATGGTGTCCAGGGTAAGGGTATGATCAAAGGTTTGTCTGTGTATTATGAAACCTGATTGTTCAGGGGAAACAATGTTTGGAATGATTGGTTTAATTCTGTTTGCTAGTATTGATGTAAATATTTTCATATCAAGATTTATTAGGGCTATAGGTTTATAGTTCAGGGGGTTTTTGAGGTCAGAGTTTGGTTTAGGCATGAGAACCGTTTTGGCTGCATTTAGATGTATATCACTTACACCATTGGAAGTAATGTGATTGAACAGATGGAGAAAAAAAGAGAGATGATTTTTGTGGGAAAGCTATGTAGAATTCAGCCATAAGACCATCTGGACCTGGTAATTTGTTGGGTTTGAGTTTGTTGATTGTCATAATAATTTCTTTCTGGGAGATCGGGGAGGATATGTTTTTTTGTTGATCTGGACTGATTTTGGTAAAATTTAATTGGTTTAAGAAGGCATCAAGGTCCTGTTTATTATGAGAGAGGTTTGATGGACTGTCGGATTTCATATATATACTTTCAAAGATACGTATGAAATCTTGAGTAGTGTGATAGAGTTTATCTTGATAGATAAGTTCTGTTATGTTCGGAGAGAGTTTGTTTTGGTTAATAATCCTTGCCAGGAATTTAGATGGCATGTGAGCCCATTCAGAGTAATTCGGTAAAGTTTTAATTTCTTGGTATGTTAGGTTTTCAGCATTGAGATCATATAGCTTTTGTTTGGGTTGTATTATTTGAGTTTCAGTTTCTTGTTTAAAGGACAACTGGAGTTGGGATTCAGGCTTAATGATTTGATTTTTAAAATTGGCTTCCTCCTGGAGAAGTTTTTTTTTTATAACATGAAGCTTTACTTATAAAGGTACCGCTAATTATGGATTTAATAGAGGCCCAGTAAATGTCCATAGGTTCATAGGTTCATACTAGGCTATCTGCCCTGGGGCAGTTATAAGCCTAGCCCGATTCTGTATGGCTTATGCCACCCCTTGATTTGAGTATACTGTGCCCTTTTTAAGGTTTAGTTTACTGTGCTTCTGTCTAATAGTGACACGGGAGTAATCCCTGGGACAAACCTACGATCCCCCATCCACCTATCAAGATTCTTCTTGAAGAGATTCAGTGAGGTGCTCTGCCTCACATGAACTGGAATTCTATTCCAGAGCGAAGGGAGCCTCTGGGTTATGAACCTGTCCCTCCAGCAAATTCTATTTATTTCTTTGCTGAGGTTCAAGTCCCTTGAGCGTGTGGCTCTAAGGGATTTAGATTTACTGAGGTGGAGCATGTCCATTAATTCTGGATTTGACATAGCTTTGTATGTCAGGCATAGATCGCCTCAAGGTAGGCAGTATGCAACTGAGTAAAGCTGGAGTTTTTTTAACCGAGCAGCATATGGCATCTGTTTGAGACCCTTGATCCTCTTGGTGAGATACTTTTGGGGTCTTTCTAATTGCTGCAGGTGTCGAGTAAGGTACATCCCAAAAGGGGCATTGCATTCTATGATGGGCCTGATGAGGGATGAATAAAGGGGCACGATTACCTCTCTTGATCTAGATGTGAAACCCTTCGTGATGAGGTGGGCTATGTAGAAGGTCTTTCTAACCACTTTGGCAATGTGGTTTTCAAAGGAGAGATTGCTATCAACTTGGGTCCCCAGGTCCCTAATAACTTTCTCTGTACTTAATGGGTTTCCGCCTATGTGGTAATTTGTGGGCACATTGTTTTTGCCAAAGGGTATGACTATACATTTTTTGGCATTTAGCTTTAAACCATGGTACTGGCACCAGTTATCTGTCTCTGTGAGACCTTTTTGAAGGATGTTTGTGTCAGCTGGAGAGTCGATTATGGCGCCCAGTTTGCAGTCGTCTGCGAACTTGGTGAGCCATAGTCCTCCCATGTTTGCCTGTACCTCGGAAAAGTATATACCGAACAAGAGTGGTCCCAGGACAGAACCCTGTGGGACGCCACTTGTGACCGGTTTCGAGTCTGACATGGCTCCAGCAACTCTCACTCTGTGGGTTCTGTATTTGAGCCAGTTTGCAACCCATCTTGTGACATAGGGGTTTATATTTAAGCTGGATAGATTGTCTATGATGCCCAAGTGGGGTATTGTGTCAAATGCCTTTGCAAGGTCCAGATAGGCTGTGTGGACTACCTTCCCTTCATCTATGGCTTTGGTGACTGTTTCAAAGAAGTCAACCAGGTTCAAAAGGCAGAATCTGCCCTTGACAAAGCCGAACTGGGTAGGATCTAGTGTCTGTAGGTCCCCAATGTCTTTCTTTATGAGCTCCATGATGATCCTCTCCATAGCCTTGCAGACTAAGCTAGTCAGGCTTATGGGGCGATAGTTTCCAGGGTCCATAGAGGCTCCACCTCTGTGGAGTGGGACCACTGTTGCTGTACGCCATTCTGTGGGCACATATCCTGTAGTGAGGCTGAGATTGTATAGCTGTTTTATTTGAGGGATTAGTTCCTCTTGGAATTCATGTAGGACGCAACCTGGGACGTCATCTGGTCCCATGGAAGCAGTGTTTTTTGCTTTGGAAAGGGCAGCCTTAACCTGAGCATCAGAGATGTTTGGGAGGCAGCCCTCTTCTGGGATAGATACTTGCTCTTTTGGGGGGGAGGGGGTGGAGAAGTTTGCACTGAACCTGTCTGCCAGGATATTGGCGATGTCTGTGGGTTCAGTGTATTTTTTGTCATTTAGAATTAACTCAGAACAAGTCTGGGAGTTGCATCCCAGGTTCCTAGCATAACTGAAAAAAGCCTTATGATTGTCTTTGGTGTCCTGTGCAATTTTTCTCTCGAAGCTGGCCTTGGAGGATTTTATGAGGGATCGTAATTTTTTGCTAGTACTGATCAGAGATGCCTTCTCTATTAGGGATTTTGCTCTATCATGTAGTTACTTCCTCCTTCTGTTGTACAGTTTATTTATGGCAGGGGTCCACCAGACTGGACGCCTGCCTTTGGATGATTGGGTCTTGGTTTTGTTTGGGATAGCATGATCCATGCATTCCTGGAGATGTCCATAGAATGCATTTATATAGGATTCTGCAGTTTGGGCCGTAGTTTCCACTGGCCCTGGGGCCTTGAAGGATTCCACTTTGGTTTTGAGAAGTGAGAAGTTCGCTTTTGAGAAGTTTTTCACTGTGGTTTTCTGGGCTGGGGGTGGGGTCGGGATGTGGACATCCAGTGAAATTAATTTATGGTCTGATCTTACCAATGAGGGATATACTTCTGGTGTGGAGCATAGAGTCCCCATGTTGGTAATGATCAGGTCTAGTATGTTGTCCCCTCTTGTGGGAGTGGTGACTAGTTGTTCCATAGCATTTGAGTTTATAATTTCCAGGAACCTTTGGGCTAAGGTGCTGGGGCTTGAGTAGTGCTCCCAGTCAATGTTTGGGTAGTTGAAGTCACCCAATATAATGGTGTTCGGAGAGATCGTCATGTTCTTCAATGTTTTCAGGAAAGCCGGGTGGGATTCCTGACTTTGAGAGGGTGGTCTGTAGGATGCTATAAACTGAAAAGCAGTCTTGCCCACTGTTAGTTGCACATGGATGTTCTCCGATACTTCGTGCAATGCCACTAACCTGGAGGTGTGGATATCCTTGATAAATATGGAAACTCCCACTCATTTTGTGGTTCGGTCCGGGTTTTGGGGCCGAAAAGCATGATATGAGGTATAGCCTGGTAGTGCTGGGGTGCTCTCTGGAGCCTTGAACCAGGTTTCTGTCACTGCACAGATATTGATGTTCTCCATACTGAGGAGAGCTTCGAGTGCGTGTATCTTGAGGTTAAGACTTCTGGCGTTAAGCTGCATTACCCTTAGTTTCTTGTTCCTTCTGCTGTCTATGGGGGTGGGTTTGACTTTTGAGCCTTGCCTAAAAAAGGCACTATGGGGGTAGGTGATTATAGAGTAAATTTTCTAAAGCTTGGTCCAGAATGGCATCTACTTCTTGTAGAATTTCTTTTTTCCTTAATAGGTTAGAGTTAAGGACCCAGTTATACCCTCGGTTACTGTTAATTGTTATCCCAATCAATAGTTATGTTAATCTTAGCATGATCTGATAGGTATCTGGGTTCTGTGTGAAAGGAAATTTTGTATTTAGTAAATATATTGGAAATGAGAAAGAAATCCAACCTGGACCAAGATTTATGACACATAGAGTAGAAGGTATATTTATTTTTGAGGGAGTTATTGGGCTGGAATATATGGGGGTCAAATAGGTTAAAGTCATTTTCAAGTTCCTCGAGTGCTGATATGGCATGGGTATTGTGTTTGGAATTGGATTTGGATCTGTCAATATCAAGGTCTTGGACTGAGTTCCAGTCCCCTCCTAGTATATAATAATGATTGGGGAAGTCAAGTAGTATTTTATAAATAGATATTATAAATTTGTGTTGATTTACACAAGGCACATATAGGTTTATTATCAGACTAGGGTTTCTAAACAGGCTGGTTTAGTTGTTATATAGCACCACCTTCCATTCATGTCTATATCATGTTTTACAATGTCACATTGGAAGTCAGTTTTAATAATGATTGCTACTCCTGAGCTAGTTTGGGATTTGCCATAGGCAATTATATTCTTAATCCATTTTTTCTTTAGGGAAGGTTTCCAGTGCTCTGGTAGCATGTGGGTTCCTTGCAGGAGCATTAAATTAGTTTGTGACACCACTTTCTCTATCCATTAGTATTCCAGCCTCACTCCTGTACTGCATAAGGGTGATGACATCACAGGCTTTGAGCAGCAGAATTCAGACACTACAATACTGAACAAGGAGTCTTACTCTTTGGGCAAATGATCTTGCATGACTGTTACGCTGCACAGCAATAGCATACTGATATGTGATCTGTGCTGCAGCAGCAGCAGTATCATTCTCTTCTAACAATACTGCAGCAATGAAGGCATTTGTACTATGGCACAGGGGTATACATGTTGGATATAATGATAATAAACATCATTTTGACACCTTTCCCATAGTACAGCAGTAACATCACTTAAATCATTTCTAGAACTTGGTCTTGAGCCTCTGTTTTAAAACACATTAAAATTAATATGGTCATTCAAGCCTGCAGAATTTGTGGCATTTATACTTATTTGCCTAAGTCTAACGTGTTCTTAGCATCCCTAGGAAAGATAGTGGATTTAGGATTTTTTCTAGTTTTTAAAGTCTAGCAATGGGTGTTGTCCATTCTGTTTTTTTTTAATCACTACCAAAACATCACATTTTGTTGGTTTATCCTGATTTGCTAGAAACCTGTTTCCTCTTTTTTCTTTACTCAAGTAGGTTTTTTTTTGAGATTCAGCTTACTAATTGCTTGCTGCCTGTTGTAATGATTTCTTTAGGGTTGGAATCCATCCATCCATCACCCCTTTTTCCCATTTTTTGCACATGGGGTCAGGGTGTCACTTCAACAGTGACAATCAACTAGAGCCAAGGTTTACACCTCCAGGTGGCTAGTCCTGCTGTGGCTGTTCTTCCACACCACACACTCACATGCAAAGCTATAGCCAATTTAGTGTGTCCAGTCCAGCTACTAGATGTCTTTGGAATGTGGGAGATACCAGTGCAACCGGAGGAAACCCACACAAACACAGGGAGGACATGAACACAGGAACGGCATGCATACTCCACATAGAAGGCACCCCAACTGAGAATCAAACCAAGAAACCTCTTGCTTGGAGGCAACAATGCTATTTGCTGCACCACTGTACCACTGTTCCTTTATTTAAACTCTGACAACAAAGGGTCCCAGAGAATGAGCAATCATATTTTCTTGTTCATTGGGTTGGAAGTTTGGAGTGACCTCAGATCGAGAATATATACGTTAGGAGAGATGCAGGGGGCTATGCGCCCCCACCCCCCCCCCCAGCAAATATTATTATTTTAATTTTTAGGTTTCATTTGCATGAAAACTTATTTTCATTGGTTACCAGTATTTGGAGCTTTTGCATACTCAGGTTGATGGATGTCATACTGAAATGTGCATGCAGTTATGTTTTGAGTTAATGCCTTTCAATCAGACAAAGAAGACCCCTTGTTTTGTTTTAACAATATTATAGCATCACTGTCACAGTGCAAAACAATATTCTACCATCTCCCTCATATGCAATGGTATTCCTGCATCACTGCCATGGTGTAGCAACATTGTGATAATTCTCCCATGCTTTCACACTATTTTGACATCACTCTTGTGAGGTAGCTGCATTTTGATATCATCACCATGCTGCACAGGTGTTGTGACTTCATAAGCTGTATCAATCATCATTTTTAACTCTACCTCAGTCCTGCCATTGTGTTAATGTTACTACAGTATTCAGACAGCACTCCTGTTGTGTAGAGGCTGGTAAACAGGAGCTTTACTCCCTATAATGCTGCTGTTACCAGAGTTTAACTAATCAACTCTATACAGAATGTTGCAATCAAGCAGTGACTGATTTCCATCCGGGGGGGGGGGGGGTCACATTTCTAAAACCTGTCCTCTGGTGGAGAGCTGGATTACTGTAGTCTACAGGGAATACATCTCCACAACCGGTGGGATGACAGGATGTCACATGGACTTGCCTGTGCTCAGTAGCATGACAAGACTTATGGCTACAGCTTCAGTACTGCAATAAAACTGCCAGAAAAGATATTTAGGCATTCTGCTGTTATTCTGGGATGTGTACGATGATGATATTTGTTCTTGTTGCCTTGACTCTAGATAGAGGGCTTTGGTATAGCACCAAGGGTACCAGAAAAGCACACAGAAGGCAGTTGAATCAGAGTTTAGGATGGAACAGATTACTGCATTTGACAGATCAGTGGGTTTAGGGTTAAAATAAAAAAACAGGTTAAAAAACATTTCAGTAGTGTAGCAACAGAATTTTAACATCACAGCACTATGTTACTGTTGTGTCTTTACTTACAGGGCACAATATTGCTAAATCTTTACTGTTACACCAGAGTAATATCCTGGTATCTACAGCACTGTACAATACATGTAATGTAGTGTGAGTTCTTAAGGAGAACTGCTGTCATAATATAACTCATGCTTGGTTTTTTGAAATCACACTGTGTGCAGGGATCATATGACTGATAATTATTAATTCTGGAGGACAAAGACAGTTACATTTTTGATGTAAGTAATAATCTTCCTCTGGAACACGAGTTTACCAGGCAGGATCCCCCTAGCTGTGTAGTCCTAGAACAGTAACCACGGCAGTGGAATAAGGTTTAATACGGTCCAATATAGAATTTTGTAGTGTTCTAATGCTCACAGCACTATTTCAAAATCCAGCTCATACAGTGTGCCCCTCAGGTTGCTTCTGCTGATCAAAGAGCTCTTTAGAGACTGAATTCTTTTAGGTAACAACTTTTTTTTTCCCACATAGGACGTTATTCTCTTAGAAGTACACAATTGCTCTCCCTTGTTCAAGAGTTAAGAAAAAAAATCACATTCCTACAGCCTACAGCCCACACAAAATCCATAGCTTTTTATCTGTTGGGCTTTAAGTACATTATCTGAACAAGAAACCTCAACAATTGCAATATGAAGCAGGTGCTAAAGAAAGAATGCTGCAGAAGTGTGACTTAGACGTTTTCATGGATTACAAAGAAGAAAAATGTAAGAAAATGCTAGGCACTTCAGACAAACAATGCAGGGACTGATGGTGGAAATCCCTACAAGACGCATTTTAAACCTGAAGGATTCATTTCGTTTGAAAACTCCACTACATCTTTGGTAAAGAATGAACTAAAAAGCAATGATATCTGTTGGAGTTAAAAAATAACCTCTGAAAACTTAAGAAAATGATCTGAAGACCGCTGTGCTTCTGTGGACCTTGCTGCAGACCAAAAGAACCAAGGGCAGGGAGAGATTCTAAACTGAGTTGTGAAGCAGTGGTGTCTGGTTAGAATATGGTATACTTCTAAAGGACGCCTTCACCTTTCAACAGACTATTGCAACCCATTCATCTATAAGATGCAAGTAAGCGCTGGGAGCACCAAGTCTTTATAGCTCATTTTATGATCGATTCAAAACAGTTAAGGTGTGCTCCAACAGGCAGTATACTCTACCCATTTAATGTGATTTTTTTTTTACTATTATTTTATAAGCTTTTTACAGCTGACTGAAAGAAAACATTTCCCAATTATGATACTAAAAATCATGTGCTGCTGAAGGGAAAAAAGAAAAGCAATTACCGTTTCAGAGGCATAAAAATTGTTTCCTGTGAATGGGCAAATGTCAAGAGAAATAACTAATGCATAACTGACAAGGGCATTTCTCATTGAAAGTGACTTTGTTCGTATTCATATATATACAAAAGGGAAGACTGGCTTGTTCTTTGGGTCTTTGGGGGTCTTCTGTATGCAAGCCATCTAAAATATACTTTCATTCTGGAAGAGTGGAAATTATATTATAACTTATGGGAATCCTGTACTTGACCTTTAGAGGAAAAAAATTGTTATTGTACAAAGAAATATGATTTCTTTCAAGCCCCCACTCTAAAGCATGAGACCTTAATTAAAGTGAATGGATAAGAAATCATAATTAACAGCCTAGAGTGGTGAAGAATGCTTTCATGGGTTAAGCAACAGTTTTGTTAATATGCTCACTAGTAAATGTAACAAAATATTTTGGGGGCAGCAAAGGCTTGGTGTATGCAGATGAGGTTTCAGCTGAGTTACTCTTTTTATTTCACCTTTCACAAGTCTGTCTAGGTTTTGAGGAGGATAGATGGCAAGTAAATATCAGTGCATCTCCTATCTTCCACTTTCTACAGAACCAAAAAAAAAGGCCAAGATTTGAGGTCCCATTGCATGGCTGGTATCTCATCTGTTTCACCACCCACCTCCAAATGGCATATAGAAAATATGTCCAAGATGTACAGGATGTTGCCTATAGGGTTCTCCATGTTGATGGGTATGGATATATATCCTGCACAACCAAATTCCTCTCAGATATGATGCAAGGGGTAACATGCTAGTATGTTTCTTTAAGGAATTGACACTGTTTTCTTGTTCAGTGTACTAGTATATAAAAGCACATGGACAGTAAACTCGATAAAGTTGTTTCCACAACACCTCATGTTTGCCTTATTTTAGAATTTGAACATCAAATGGAATGTGTCATAAGTTAAGGAGGACAAGCTTATTTCATTATTCTTTTGATAAATATTGTAGTTACAACTTCCAGAAAACCTATGTTTATATTTGCAGGACAATTTGTCAAAGATCTGCAAACTGAATCCAGAAATATATTTTATTCCTGACTGAAAGCAGATTATCCAGAACTCCAAAGAAGGTATACAGTTGTGCCATGTTCCTGCATTTTGTAGGGGAAGAAGAATTTCAAGCATATAATACATTTGACTTTCGAAAGGGAGAGAAAAGGGGACAGAAGAGAGGAGAGAAGAGAGAACAAGAGAGTATTTCAATAATGTATTTATTGATTTACTGAATTTCTAGTTTACCTATGTTTTGTTTACCTTGTTTTCCCTGCTAGGAACTGAGGAAGCCCACAAGAAATTTATTCAGCAGTA
Organism: Protopterus annectens; assembly: GCF_019279795.1. Classification (NCBI taxonomy): domain Eukaryota; kingdom Metazoa; phylum Chordata; order Ceratodontiformes; family Protopteridae; genus Protopterus; species Protopterus annectens. The sequence continues at coordinate 980,992,562 of NC_056747.1, forward strand.
ATTAACAATCATAGAAAAGGCTAGGAACTCATATAATGCATTAAAGTAGTGCATGCCAAATTAAGGAAAGTATTTATACAATACTGGGAGCTAATAGCATCAGAACTGGTCCATGCTGATAATCATTGGCATACTTCTTTCAACAAATCTAAATAGATGAATTGTATATATAATATAAGCAGTTATTGATAAGATGCAAGAGCAGGAAGTTTCAGTTACTGTGAGGCAGGAAAAAAGATGTCATTTATCTACTCTTTGATGTTCATAAGAGTGCAAAGTGCCACAGAAAGTACTAATGCTTATGCTTATGTTTATGTTATCAAGTTAATGATACACGCAAAAGACTGTGAGCGTGGGCAAAGTGACATGCTTTATTAGTAAGTCATATATTCTTTTATGGTGTATATTTGATTTTATTTATCCTTTACTGACAGCCTTAGTCCCACTAGGCTAGTGGCCTCTTTTCAGGAGAGAACTAATGTGGTATTTATTCTACTAGGAAAACATTGGCCAGGGCATCAGGGAACTTTCGCTGCTCTTTTCACTAGGTACTGTGGGATCTAGGTTGCAACCATCTTAGGCAAATGGGGCCTTATTTAACATAATCTGAAAGATGACGCACTCAGGAGTGCAGTGCCCACTTTTGCTGCACTGCAGTATCAGCAATCCATCTATCAGGTGTGGAAATAGAATTCACAGCCTTTTGCCCTAAAGGTGAATATGCTGCCTATTTCACCACTGACACTGCGATGATCTGGGGATATGAAATGGTCAAACAAAAGGCAGTTTACTATGTGAAATAAACTGGATATTAAAAAAAATGACATCCTTGGAGAGGGTAGACATGTATTAACACAGATATAAGGATTAAATGAAGTGTATAAAACTGAATGTGAGAGTGGAAAAAAGAAAGCTGAGCATAAACAGAGGGACAGTGAGCCAAGAGAGTCCCGAGAGTAATGAAACCGCTAGCCTCTTCCTTTAACTGCACTAATGACAGTGCTGCTGGTCAATTTAATACAACTTTTTCTTAACACAGAAACTTCCAATTAAAATAACTCTTCCAGCTGTAATACCCTACCCTCTCCAGAGTCAACAATTAATCCCAACACATTTGATTTTGAACCCATCCCCACATCCACCAGCAGGAAATATCTTCTTAAACCAAAACCAACTACAGTTTTCCTGCAGAGTGTATTGAATTTGCAGCAGACACCCTAACTTACCCAATCTCCATCTCTATAAACTGCTTTATCACAGAAAGCTACATCCCTAACAGTTAGAAAAAAATTGTATATCCTGCACCTACGCAAAGGTGGCTGCATCACTGATATCTCAAGTTACAATCCAATAACTATTCTGTCCCCTATCCAAAGTCTTAGAAAAATGTGTCCAATCCCAGTTAAATTTATTACCACAAACAACTTACTAATCCCTGCACACTGTGATTTCTGACAGTACCATACTATAACAACTCTTCTTAGCATTGCTACCACTATCAACAGCTACAGGAATTTTGTATCAGCAGTTTTCCTTGATATGTCACTGAACCTCACAAAAAATACTCTATAAACTCTCTTCCCCTAGGTCTTCAGTAGAGAAGAACCCAGCATTAGACAACCAAGGCAGTCACCTAGGGCCCACTGGCTGTGAGGGGGACCAATAGTCAGGAGATTATCCATTTTCTTTTATAATTAAAAAAGAAAAAAAAAAACATGTTTCTTTTTAAAAGTTGATCTTCTTTAAGAACGGCATTTCTGCCTGGTAACACACACACCTGTTGTGCCTGTGTATGCATCATCATTACACAGACCTGTTCATTTCCACGTTCCATAAGCACAGAATTTAAATACAAAAAAAGATGTTCCTTGAGCTGCTTCTGCAGGTCTGCTGTACACAACAGGGTCTGTACCTCAGCTACAGGAAACAAGAGCCTGAATCCTCTACCTCAAACACCAAGCTGCGAAAAAATTGAGTTTCAGGTGCATTTTTCAAGGAATTAAGTTTCAGTTGTATTTTTCAAGGAATTGAGTTTCAGGTGCATTTTCAAGGAATTGTGAGCGTCAAGGGAAGAGAAGTTTACTGCTGCTCATGCTAAGTCTGTTTGCAATGAACAACTGTTTTGTTTACCAAATGTTATCACTGTTGTGTTATAGAACTGAAAACCATTGTTAGTAACACAACAGGTAGCATTCTAGCTTTGATGCAGAAGGGTATGGATTCTACTCCCACAGCATGTAGATGGATCGCTGATACTGTGTTGTACTTTAAGGGGGGTGCTACAGTCCTGAGTATGTCCTCCTTTGGATGAAATGCCTATCAACTATAAGCCGGTTATGAGTTTGCCATCAATTTCCTATTGTAATGTTACCAGCTTACCATTTTTTAAATGTAACATAGGCAATTTATTCTTCAAGGGCAGCAGACACTAAATTTGTAGATGAACACTGAAATATAAAGTTGTTTGTTAGTAGAAACCTCTTCATTAGTTACAGATCTCCTTAATGTGGAATTGTTCAGATGACTTTTACTTTGGCAGAGAGTGTGCATATTGACTGATATTGGTGGATTGCAATGATAGAAGTCTAGGTGACCTTTTATGGTTGAAATGTTCTAAACTGAACAATTTTCTCATTGTTTCATACATCTTGTTTATTTCTTACTGTAAAGATGTTCAAAACTACAAATTTAAAACATGTTGTAATAAGTAAGAACAAAGCAAACAGTAAGGACAGTAAGGATAAATGGTCCAACATGCAGAAAACACAATACACAGTAAAAAATAGCGAAGGACCAAGCCACGGCAACACAAGGCATAAACTTTTAATGATAATGAGCGTTTTTGTAGCACCTTTGCTGCTTCATCAGACATTATAGAAAGAACCAAAAGAAACTATTTTTAAAATACAAACCAGCCAATGAGGTCACTTGGCCAATTCAGCCTTAAAGTTACAGATTATAAAATGGATCTAATACATCAATGGTCTGTGTAAACAACAATAACGCACAAAATAGTAATATATATAAATAAGTAACATACACAAAAAATAGTGACAGATGTAAAAACAGCATATATAAAAACAGCAAACAACCTGTAATGCCTGATGAAGCAGCAAAGGTGCTGTGAAAGCACTCACTATCATTAAAAGTTTGTGCCTTGTGTTGCCGTGGCGTAATCCTTCAGTATTTTTTACTATGTCCTAACAAGTGGTGCTGTATTATATAAGGAATGTAATTTAATACACTCAGGAAGGTGAATCAAAGAACATATGTATGTTTGCATGGTCCTAAAATGTGTGCAAGGGTCCTATGATTTGAAAACAGTCCAAAGGTAAACTTTATATGCCACTAGCCAGATGTATTTTCTTTGAATGTGCATTTCAATGCCATTTCAATGAAAGTGAGTTTCAAGGGTAGAGAAATTTTAATGCTAAGTCTGTTTTCATTGTGAGACTGTATTGCTTTGTTCAGTAAATGTCTATCAGAGTTTATGCAATAAAATTTGAAATAATGTTTTTTAAATGAAATCCAAATATCTGTAAGCACTGTAGAAGTAAAGCAGAAAATAGTATGCACACTGAGAGGTATGAATAGTGTTTGTGGTAACTGGGGAGAAATATCCAAGTAATGGGACACTGGAATGGCTGCGGGGGGTTGGTGCAGCTGTGTATGGGGCAGTGCCCTGATCCATATCTGGTCTTCAGCACTCATCTTTTACCTAGTTCAACAGCTACCACAGAGATAGACTTTAAGCTGTAACATGGGAAAATGACTTTGCTCCATTTCTTTTTGTGCACATAGGAGTGCCTCAAGAATCTATCCTTGGTTCATTGCTATTCAATGTTTTCATAAATTACCTATATACTTCAAGTAAGCACGCTACCATTATTCAGTATGTTGATGATTCTACACTTATCTGCACTGACAAAAACTCTACATCTTCAAACCCACATGCATGAATCCTTCATCTCCATTGAAGCATGGTTTCAAAACTCTCAATTGCTATCAAAGCCTAAGAAGACCAAACTTACTGTGTTCACACTTAAACAATACTCTAACAACAAACCTTTCTTCACTATTACTTCTGACCATATCAGAATTGAAACTTGTAACTTATACCAAGCTACTAAGTGTCATCATAGTTATCAGCAAAATACACAAAAAACATGGCATCCTATATTAAATAGAGAAGCGTGTTTACATGTTTGAATGGAGTGGTCTTGCTGCATAGTCTGTCAGAATCTGTTGTCATTAACAGGGTGTTCCAAGACAAATCCAAACAAGGTTGTATGCACAGAAAGTTACATAACCCTAAATACTAGTCCTGTATCAGACTGCAATCATTGTAGAGGATGATTCAACAGAGTAAGTGTCCTACATGTGGGGAAAGTTTGCTCAAAATCCAAGAGAACAAACCATTTTTCTAAGGTCTATGTACGATAAGAGCGAGAGAGAAAGAGAGGATTATTAACAGGATGGCAGAAGAACTGTCTGAAGCAGAAGAAGGGCAAGTGTTCATTAGAGCAGTTCAAAATAACAAAAAAGAGAAAATATCAAAAACATGGACAAAATAATGCAAAGTCACAAATGGATAATGCCTATCACAGTACTTGCCAAAGTGCTGATGATGAAGCTTGATACAGGAGCAAAGGCTATTGTTATGCAAGAAGGGATTCCAATTCACTTGTGAGCAACCTAACAAATGAAAAAAGAAAACTAGGGCTGAAAGCCTATCATGGAATGGTTGGGGATGTACAAAATACAGTAGCTTGAGTCCCTATCCCCTTTTCATATTCAAGGTGACCCCTTTACATCTCTTATACATGATGTTGTACACTGTATCATATAGCCACCCATTCTGGTCATTATCAAGATGAGTCTTATCTATTCTAATTTCTGGCCACACCATTTCCATTCCATCCTGCCCACTCTTTTTTCAATTCTCCTTTGAAATCTTTTCAGCAATCTGAGGCTCCTCTGCATGTATGTCCTTCAAGGGTGCATAGACTTCTCAAGGTTTGGCCTGGTCTGGGTATTTTTGTTTTGCAGTGTGTTCCTCTGAGGAAACAACCCAGTGTTCTTTTTGATGCTACCACATCTATCTTTATTCTTCAATGTCCAGTCTAGGTCTGGTCCACATCTATAGGTTCTTTTCCCAATTTTTGCCATCAGGTCCACAAACACCTAGCTGATGCATAATACTAGAGTTGTTGTGATCTGAATGCAGTACAGTAAAATCTGTGTTATCTTGGACTCAAGCAAATGGCACTCTCAAGCAACTGGTATTTGACTGGATCGTATGCCAGCATATGACCCAATCAAAAATCGCAAAAAGGAGCCACTTCTACTTAATGTGGAACAGTTCCACATTGATCTTGTAGCCCAGGCAGGTATGACCCTAGCCCTGAGTAACATCCTGCCATTGCCGAGAATGATACCGCAGTACAAGGACAAAATGATTGACTTTAACAATTGGCTAAGCTTCTGGTGTCGTTCTAAGGGGATCCAGTATCTGTCTGCCTGGGATGATATGATCGACAAACCATGATGCTTTGCCAGAGATGGTCTGCACCTGTCATCCTTTGGATTCCGGATACTGGCTAAGGCCCTTGCCAGCATTATAGTGCCTTTTTTAGGCAAGGTTCAAATGACAAATTCACCACCATAACAGGTACAAGCAAGCAAAATCTGAGGGTAATGCTACTCAATGCTAGGCGTCTAAACCTCAAAATGCACTCACTCTAGGCACGCCTTAAAATGGAGAACATCAAAATCTGTGCAGTGACAGAGACCTGTTTCAAGGCTCCAGAGAGCACCCCTGCATTACCAGACTATAATTCATACCACACCTTTCGGCCACCTAACCTGGACCAAAACACTAAAGGTGGAGGCATGTCCATATTCATTAAGGATATCCACACCTCCAGGCTAGTTGCTCAGCATAATGCATCCGAGATTATCTAAGTGCAACTAACTCTGGGCAAGACCGCAATCCAAATTGTAGCTTGCTACAAATCCCCCACCATGCCCCAGGATCCCCACTCCTCATTTCTTGATACACTGGAAAATATTAGGGTACAACCTAACACCCTAATAGTGGACGATTTCAACTACCTCACCATTAACTGGGAAAACTACTCATGTACCAACTCTTGTGCTCAATGCTTTCTGGAATTCATAAATTCCAACGCCTTGGATCAACTTATCCACATCCCCACCAGGGGCAGAAATATCCTAGACCTGGTCATTACCAACATGGGCAACTGGCATTCCACACCAGAGGTCAATTCCTTTTTGGTTAGATCCGACCACAAGCTAATCACCCTAGTCATTTACATCCCGACCCCACCACCCCATTAGGGAAACCACCATAAAAAAATTCTCCAAAGCCAACTTCACGCTTAAGAAGTGGCAAAGTTCATGACACACATGCTGTCTGACAATAGAGGTATGACTGCTGAATCCTACACAAATGCACTTTATAAGCACTTACACGAGTGTATGGATCATGCAATCCCTAACAGAACCAAGATGCTATCTTCCAAAAAAAGGAAGACAATCTGGTGGTCCCTGCCATAAACAAACTCTACAACAGAAGAAAGAAACTGTTGCAAAAAAGAGTAAAATTCCACGATTGGAGGAACTCCCTGGTCAGCCTCAATAAGAAGCTGAGATCCCTCATAAAATCCTCCAAAGCCAATTACAAAAGCAAAATTGCCACTGATTCTAAAGACAATCACAAAGCATTCTATAGCTATGTCAAGAATCTCAATGGCAACACTCAGATCTGCTCTGAGTTACAGCATAATGGCACTAAATATACAGAACCAACTGATATTGCCAGCATCCTGGCAGATAGGTTTAGTGCTGACTTTACCCCCCTCTCATCCCCTAAAGGGCCCATCTCTATACCGGAAGAATGCAAAGTTCCTGTAATCATGGCTGCACAGGTAAAAAACACACTCTCCAAAGCCAAGAACACAGCATCCATGGCACCTGACAACATCCCAGGCTGCGTTCTACATGAACTATAGAATGAACTGGCACCCCACCTAAATACCATGTTCAATCACAGCCTCACCTCAGGCTTTGTGCCCACTGAATGGCACACAGCGACAGTTATCCCACTCCACAAAGGGGGAGCCACCACGGACCCCAGGAACTACCACCCCATTAGCCTGATGAGCCTGGTCTGCAAGGCTATGGAACATCTCATCATGGAACTTATAAACAATGACATTGGTAATCTCCAAACTCTGGACCCCACCCAGTTCAGGTTTGTAAATGGCAGATCATGCTACCTAAACCTGATAGACTTCTTTGAAGTGGTCACCAAAGACGTAGATGAGGGTAAGGTGGTTCACACAGCCTATCTAGATCTCGCCAAGGCTTTCAACACCATCCCCCACTCTGGAATTATAGATAAACTCACTAAACTAGGTATAAATCCCTGTGTCACAAGATGGGTTGCCAACTGGCTCACTGACAAAACCTACACTGTGAAAGTAGCAGACTCTAAATCCAACTTCAGACCAGTGACAAGTGGAGTACCACAGGGTTCAGTCCTGGGTTCTCTCCTGTTTGGTATCTACTTCTCTGTAGTACAGGCTAAACACAGAAGGTCTTTGTCTAATGAAGTTCGCAGATGACTGCAAACTAGGAGCCATAATCAAAACTCCTAATGATGTGGACATCCTACAAAAGGGCCTCACTGAGACAGATGCCTGATGTCAAAGCCATGGCCTCAAGCTCAATGCCAAAAAGTGCATTGTCATGCCTTTTGGTAAAAACTCTGTACCCATGGACTGCCACATAGGCGGGAGTCTACTTAACACCGAAAGTGTGATAAAAGACCTTGGGACACAGTAGTCTTTCCTTTAACAATCACATCACACAGTAGTCAGGAAATTCTTCTACATGGCACACCTCATCACAAAAGGTTTCTCATCCAGGAAAAAAGAGGTCATTGTTTCCCTCTACTCGTCACTCATTACACCCATTATAGAGTACAATGCCCCTTTTGTTTTGTACCACACAAGACATCTACAACAACTGGAGAGGTCACAGAAATACCTCACAAAGAGGATTACCGGCCTCAAACAGATGCCCTATGCAGACCGTCTAGAAAAACACCAGCTTTACTCCGTCACATATCACCTACTCAGAGGTGATCTCTGTCTAACATACAAAGCTATGTCAAACCCAGAGCTGTTAGACATGCTCCACTTAAAGAAATCCCAATCCATCCGAGCTACATGCTCTAGGGACCTAAGGCTTGTCACCACAATAAGCAGAACATGCTGGAGGGATAGATTCCTGTCCCAGAGATTCCCCATACTCTGAAACAAACTACCTATCTATATCAAATAAAGCTCCTCATTAGCACTCTTCAAGAAAAATCTTGATGATTGGATGGGAGATAGGAAAGTCACCCCGGGAATCACTTCTGTGGCTCTGCTCAACAGGGTCACAGGAAAATTATTTTCTTGGGTGGCAAAAGCCAGGGTACCTCTTGGCTAGGCTTATATAGGCCCTAGGGCCAATAGCCTAGTATCTACCTATGAACATACTTATGAGTAGAAGTGGCTCTACTTTGCAATTTTTGATTGGCTCTTATGCCGGCATATTAGCCGATCAAAAATCCCAAAGGGGAGCCTCTTCTGTTCAATATGGAACAGCCCACTGTTCTGCATTGAACAGAAGAGGCTCTGCCTTGTGATTTTGATTGGCTCGTATACCAGCACATGTGCCAATCAAAAATCGCAAAGCATATCTCAAGCAAACCGGAACATATACTTAACCAGCATCTACTGATTCCCATGGATGCCAGTTAAGTGAGATTTTCCTGTACTTTGCATTCATTTGCAATAAGCCTAAATGTCCCTCTTTCTGTCTAACTGATGAGTCTTTCCAAGTTGCTCATTAGAGTCTTTCTCCCTCCTCCACTGCTGAACCTATCTTTGTGTCACTGAACAAGATCCAGATACTAATCTGTTTTCTCTCAGATATGTCTGAAGCAAACATTGAGGAATGGTGGACTTAGGACCAATCACTGCAGTTCTTCAATCATCACTTCCCTAATTCATTGGACTTCTCACTGCAACCCTCTGTGTCCCACCCATCAACCATGCTGTAGTGAAATTCCTTGAACCCAGTCTTACTCCTAGCCTCTGTACTTTTCCTATCAGGCACCTGTGTGAGACTAAGTGAAAGGCTTTTTCAAATGTCCATGAAAACCACAAATGCTGGTACTCTGTTGTTGAATTCTCCTCCAACTCAGTCTTGAAACTAGAGCAGGTTTGACTGTCTATGAAACTGTGTAGGTTGTTGTCCAGGAGATTGTTGTCCTCTTTTAAAATAGCCAACCTTTCCCACAAGATTTTTTTCCATGACTTTCCCTGTCCTTACTGTTAAGGCATGCAGTCCTTTGGCTTTTTCTGCTCCTTCCCTTTATACAATCTGTAGTACTCTTGAGTTGTGAGGCACTTGTGTGAAGTTCAGAAGTCTGTTAAAAGCCTTTGTCAGGGAATCTACCCAAACACTTTCCAGATTCCTGAGGATCCTAGGATGCAGCCCATTTGGTTCCTTTGACTTTTCTAGTAAGCTATTTCCTTTCCACCTCCTCTCTTTCTTATCCTGGTCAAACCACTTATCTCATACCTCCCGACCTCTTTGAACAAGAAATATGTACAAAGCCATAAATAATGGGGGGGGGGGCACAAAAATAGGGGCACTTTTTAAATATTGCTCTTACAAACTTAGAAAGTTGATAGAATAACAGGTTTTGTATTATCATGAATTTTCTGTAGGGTATTAAGTCTGAAGCTCATATGTCTACTATTATTTTCCAACTTCAGTACTGAATTATTTGCCAGAAAACCACAATTTTATGAGAAACAGCCCAAAAATATGAGACAAAAATCTGGACATTCTGCAAAAATCTGTACAACTGAGAGGTATGTACTGATCTCCTCACTTTATCCTAGCTCCTCCTGAACAATGCACCCTGCTATCTCATTCTTTCATTAAGACTGATATGAAATATTAATTCAGTACCATTGCTTCTTGTGTCTTCCATCATCTTCCTCCCATTCTTGCTCAGCCTAGACAAGTTTGTGTCTCCCCTTCTTCCTTTCTGCAATATATCTAAAAAAAAATATTCTCATTCTTGATCCATTTTGCTAACTCCATTTCAACTTGTACATTTGTTGTCCTGACTTAATTTGTTGTCTTAATGTTTGCCTTTTTGTATTATATCTCTTCCACCTCCCTGGTCCTTCTCTCCCACATCTTGCACACCCTCTCTTTTCCCTTACTCATTAGCTCCACACTCCTGTGTGGTGAGATTTGTCTTCTCATTTTTTTTTGCCTTTCCTTCTCTTTCCCGAAGTGTTTTTCAGGCCTGAATTTTTCATTTACCCATTCTAGTACCATATTCACTCCATCATATTGATTGCAGCCACTTAAACCATCTTAAACTAAGCAGTCAGCTAAGCATAAACTGTCCCGTTGGAGTTTTCATATCACTGTCTTTGCATTTCTAACAGCCCTAAAATATACAGTGGTATCATCATTGTTTACTAAAGGCATCTTCCCCCTGACATCTGTAACCCCCACAGCCTTAGTTAATTCCAGGCTACTAAGACTGGTAAATAGGGGTTGAGTACTCATCTAGAATAATTATTTTTGCATTAATAAGCTAATATCTGACTTGTCTGTTTTTTTTATATTGGAAGGAATGATGTGGGAATGATGCAGGGGCTAAGCTTTGCCTTAATATCTTAGGGTCCAAGGAAGAACCCACCTAGTTCCAAATGTATAAAGGCCTGTTATATATTTCACTGCCTCTTAATAGACAGCATTTTTGTGTGTGCCCTGCTCCTATTTGATCGACAGTTTTCTATGCACAGAATGCCTTACACACACACTCACATGCATGTGTGCACATACACATACACTCTACTGACTCTTTTATACTGACATATATTCCTTATTAGAGAAGATGACAAAGCACAGCATGGCAAGCAACACTGTTGTTATTATTTGGGGAAATGGGTTGAGAAACAAGGAAAAGCTATGCAAAAATAAACATTTTTCAGAGTCCAAAATGAAAATGGCCAGGATAGCTAGCTAATTATTTTAAAGAATTCAGTTGGTCAGGTAATAAAGCTGAGAGTTGAACATCATGGTTTAAGTATAAAACTAATCAATAATTATACATTTGGGATTTGTAGGAGTCATTTAAGTCTACTGTAGGATTTATGTCTACATTTAAAATATTTATTTCCATGTCAAGACAACACAATAAAAATAAAAGCAACCTGACTTGATAAATATCATCATTTTCTCATGTGCACACTCACTATTTTCCTAATTTAGTATATAAACCAGAAGCATTATGTAGCCTTGATTGTAAATAAGTCTGAGAGCAAGTACTGAGCATTTCTAAGGTACTCGGAATTAGAGGTATTTTTCTTCTACATACACCAATATTCTATTACGAGTAACGGTTGCTTTTATTTTTATTTATTTATTTTTTTTACTTGGCACTATTCTAAACTGCCTGCAGCTGTGTGTGTCATGAAAGTGTGTGTGTGTGTGTGTGTGTGTGTGTGTGTGTGTGTGTGTGTGTGTGTGTGTGTGTATTTTTGTCTGGATAGGTTTCAATTTTTTACAGCTCTGCATTGGCTTAAGAAGATAATTGAGATTAAACAAAGGAAGAGGAAGGAAGGAGGGGTGGAAGGACTGAATCTATTTCATGTTTAGTAAAGTGGTCCCTGGTAATACTTGTGTTTAGCCATCTTCATACAAAAGGCTTCCTTGTGCAAAGCATAACACCTCCTGAGTATCAGTGGAGAGTCTGGGGGAAATTTAGCTACTGACTACCATTCCAGCCAGCTTAGGTGGCTCATGATTCTTTACTAGGCACGGGTAAGACAGAGAAGCCTAGATGTATAAGTTGTCATTTGCCCTACTTCTCAGCTGCATATAACAGAACTGCTCATGAGGTCTTAGTTCCAACTGAGGGTGGTAGACTTTGAATCAACAGCATGCTTTCCCCCTCCACAGGGAAGAACTGGAGAACATAAAATGATTGATTTTCGCACACTGTCTGAAAATACCTAGACTAATTTATGTCAGTTTTTAGATCTCAGAAGCCAAGCAAAAATTTAACCAGTGTATAAAAGGACCACAAAACTATGTTTAAAATAAATGCTATAATTACACTTCACATTTTTGGTTAAATAGGTAAACATATCAAATGCAGTTAATTCTTTTCATATGTGACCTGGGAATCATTTTCTGGTTGGCTAGAAAATGACACAGAGGGTTAAGGCTATGAGCTTGTAACAAACTTTCTTTTTGTTTTATTTTTGTATTTATTTATGTTTTTGTTGATCATGTTATTCTCAGCAGACCTATGGCCTATTTTCAGGGGAGATCCAAGCTGGTATTCATGCTAACTAGGGGAAGTTTGTTGAGGTTAGCCAGGAAATTCCCCCACTCTGTTGATAAAATGCAGTGGGATTATTTTACATCCATTTTAGCTAGTACAAACTCATGTAAGTGGAACCTCAATTTAACATCCCATAGGCAGGTTAGTATCCTCAGGAGTGTAACACCCAGTGCCAGGACTGGAAATGACTTGTGTGAAAATAGACCACACTATTTTCTGACCTTCCAGCAGCACAAGCACTTGTACTGTTGCACCACTGACCTTCTTCTGACCTTCAAGCTCTATTTCTGAACCTTAGTTATTTTTGCATTTATATATATATATATATATATATATATATATATATATATATATATATTGTATATTGCACTCTACTTCATTCTACATTGCATATTGTTTGTTCATTGGAAGGTATATATATATATATATATATATATATATATATATATATTATATATATATATATATATATATATATATATATATATATATATATATATATATATATATACAGTTTTTGCTATGTAATTAAGCTAAACTATTGCTGAACTATTCTGCTATTGCTTGCATTTCTGTATTTTTGTTTGTGATATGTTTTGTATTTCATCTGGGCTGAACCTTCAATTGGTCATTATTGAGCAGTGCACTCACTATCCAGTAATCACACATGCATAAATACATACATAAATAAACTGTATGAATCTAAGAAAGGAACAAAAGCCATTAGCTAATATGTAAAGAATCAACTAGAAATATCCTGACACAACACAAGAGACTGAAATGCAAACATATTGATAAACCTTCCTTTTCCAATGCATCATCAAAGATACACAAAGTACTTGAAAAAAATAAATATGATACAGCAAAATGATTGAAAGCCATACAAAGATGCACACTAGTTTGATAATGTAATCAAGCCAAAAAGCCAGTCTCCACTCAAAATAGATAAGTGGTTTGTAATCAGTACTGTTCATCAGTAGTGAAAAATTGTTTGTGCAAGTCAGTTAACCAGAGTGTGACCCTGGGTCCCTGAAAAGGGCCACTTATACCTAGTGGGTTTACAAATCAACAGTCATAAAATGCAGTAAAAAGTGACTCACTCAGAGCTACATAATATTCAAAGAGAGATACAAACCCACACCTGTGAAATAAAGCACATTAATTCATAGCCTTAATGCTTTGTACTATACTTTACATTTATGAATAGCACTGTTTGTGCTGCTGCATTTCACTGACTTAATATGAGGTTTAATTCTATTCCTCTGATGCTATTTAAGTAGAATTTCAGCTTGTTTCCAGTATGCTTTTATTTTTTCATTAGATATTTTTGTTAGTTTCCACATCCTAAATTCATGATGCTAGGATTGACTAACCACTGTGATAAATTGCTCTTTGGTTTATACTGTTCTCCTCCATAAAATGAAATATGTTTAAAAAGGCATGGAGAAACATTCAATTGTAAAGGCATCATGGAAGATATGTAAAGTCTGCTAAAAAGCAGGAAAGGTTGTGTTTGGCAAAATGGTTAAGGTGCTTGCCTTACAAACAAAATGTGCAGGTTTGATTCTCAAATGGGATAATTGGCTATGATTAAAATGGCTCACTAGGGCAGTTAGCATAGTAGGAACCTATGAACATACACTGGCTGAAGAATGTACAAGGAAACATGCGCCTTTAACAATCCACTTAAGCCTACAAAGTAGGTAAACTGTATGCCTTTGTGCATTCTTTAGTCAATGCTTGAAAGCATTCCTACCTTTTCCCACAGTACTCTACAAATCTGCTACAAAGCTTTGATAAAAAAAGATTGGTAAATGTGTTTGTACATGTATTTATATGTTTTGCTGTAGGCTTTCTGGATAGATCCTTTGTGCATTTTCTTCTGTAAAGAAGACAGTATGATTTACTTAGTTAAAATTAAATATACAAATGTGACAACAATATAAGCACATTAACTTAAAAAATATACAGCTAGCCTTTCCAGAAATAGCCAAAAGTGGTTACTGGTCCAGATATACAGCTGAATGTACTGAGTGTTAATGAACCCAACCAGACAATAAATTCAAAACCTCATTACAGCACTTATCTAGTAACAGAAGAATAAAATGGTGACTATATAAATATGAGATCATTTTCATTTAATTTCTTTTTCCCAATATACTCTTTTCCCAAGTGCTTTTTTTGAGAAATAAGAAATGGAACATGAGATTCTGTATCCTGTCAGTCCCTCCTGGCTAGAAGTAAACACACAAATCTTGTATCATGCAGTCATCAGACATTTGAAATATTAATGACAGTGCAAAACAAACTCCTCTCTGCCAAAATGTCTGACTCTTTCACTTTGCTAGGAGGCACTGAAGGATACCAGAATGACAAAGTGGCTTTTATCTGTGATTCATGATGTGTTCTTTTTCTTGCATCTTCTCTCTCTCTCTCTCTCTCTTTAGAACAAGAATGCTATGGAATAGTCCCAAGACTTTAGACCGAATCCTAACAATTCATACTTTGAATGTCTTGTCAAGGAGGGGTAATAACTGTCTACTTTCGTGTACATGGCTTTTGTTAATGTGTGTAAATCAGAAGCTCCGAATTCCTGCACCCTTCAATAAATCATTCATTACCAACATAGGCAAGAGCGAGGGCTTCAGAAGATACATTTTTGCTTGCTCGTCTTCTTTTTCTGCAGCAACCTGCCAACAATATTGCTTCACAGAACACATCTGAGAGAATGCATACAAAAAAAAAAACTGACATCTGAATAAATTTGTTCACAAAATGAAAGCATTTCATTTTTCTTTTTTTTTTTTAGTATAGGAACTATTTGTTACAGCTCTTCTATGAAGCATTCAAACAATCTTGATGCACGTAATTAAGAATGTGACATATTTAGCTTCTTGCTCCAGTTTATTTCTGTTTTCACTTTCCTCTTGGGTTGGATTCAGATAGCTTGGGGACTGCACAGCATAGGGTCTGCATAATCTGGCTAACTCTGCTTGATATGCTAAAAGAAATAGCATGTATAAGTAAGCTGAAGGAAAAGTCCATTGAAGAGCCTGTGGTAATTAGGACAAATGGTGAAGCAAAGCAAAAGAACAATGGGGAGTCGAACTGCTCAGCAGTAGTACTTGAACCACTGAACTGAAAGCAGGAACAATTGGAATACAGGAAAGCAAAAAAGAAAAAAAAAAGAATAATCAAGTTGTACATAGAAAGGACACGTGCCATAACACTGTATTTTTATATCAACAACATGTAATTTCCATGCATCCTATAAGAAACAGGAATACAAGTACAAAAATGCATACATGCACACTAAATATATTAACACAAATTCTATATATTTTGCAGTCAACTTACCTTAAAGTGCTACATGGTACTTTTTTATACTTTTGTTAAATGGGTAAACCCGACAGACATATGTTTCCCTTGTGAAGAGTGATCCAGGAGCATTTTCTGGATAAGTGACTTGTTTAGAGTAACATGGTAGGTAAATGTAGATGGAAGAAATCAAACCTATACCCTTGGTTCAGGATGTGGCTAAACAACAGGTAAAATTCCTTGGCTTTTGAGCAAACTGCCAGTTAGAATACAGCCTACTGCCAGCTATAACACAATATACTATCAATATAGTATAGTATAGTATAGTATAGTATAGTATAGTATAGTACAGTACAGTACAGTATAGTATAGTATATTATAGTATAGTATAGTACAGTACAGTACAGTACAGTATAGTATAGTATTGTATAGTACAGTACAATACAGTACAGTATAGTATAGTATAGTATAGTATAGTATAGTATAGTATAGTATAGTATAGTTGTCAGAAAAATATGTATTAATGTGTGTATTAGTAATATGCTTAGTGCATTTAAAGCTTGAAAAGGGTTAACACATTTATTCTATTTCATACTGCATAAATCTGTACAAACTGCAGATGCGTTCTGACCCTGTATTGCTAGCTAAAATCTTGCTTGTGCCTTGGAAATTTACTGAGAAGCAGATGATTCCTGCTTATGTTAGGAAAATAATGAATAGAACAATATTACTTGTATGAAGCTTAGACAAGAAGTTCCGTTTGTGCTGTGAGAAAATACACAGCTGTAGAAGCTTTAGATAATTAGGACAAAGCCTGTTTGAAAATATGAACTGCAATCAGCATTTGCTTGTATCTGAATTAGAAGAGTACCTTGAAATATAACACTGTACAATGGAAGCTTGTAAACGAATTAGTGCCCACCAAGGTCAGGTTGTTTTTCTCAAAAGTTTCTCACAAATCTAGTCATGTCAGCAGAAAATCTGAGTAACATCTGCTGTAGAACAATACTGAAAGTTGTGTTTGATTATGTCAGCCATAGAAGGCCATAGCTTGTAAAATAGTATAAGAATAAGTATACTTCCTGTTAGTAGTTAGACAAATCCTTGTATTTGCATGTTTTTGTCTCCTTGTGGCAAGTAAATAAATATACCTTAACTGAACCTTACGTGTATTGGTCTTTGAAGTTTTTTCCTTTGACAGATTGGTCCTTTGGACCGGAACCCCTCACTTCGCCTCGGATCAGACAGGCCAGGTGGCTTGAAACCATATGGGGAAGAAACCACATCGGTTCTTCTTAGTTGAAAAGCCCTCCGACTGAATTGTCGTACAAAAGAGGCCAGCCACTTTCTGATCTGTGACTGAAGGACGGGTTTACTCGAACCAGGTGATCAATCATGAAGGCTCAGGTAAGGTGAATCTACTTTTTTTCTGTTTTAGATCAGGGACTAGATTTGTATTTATTTTGTTAAGACTTTGTTTATACAAGTCAGGGACAAAAAAGATTACTGTCTTGTCATAGATCAGGGAAACAGAGCAGGTAGGCAGTCATTCTGAAGAGACTATAACAAAATCAGTGGTACCACATTAAAAATAAGGAGTTACGTAACGATTAAAAGGGTAGAATGAAATGGGTAATAATTGTACAAAAAGATCCCAAAATCTGCCGTTAACCAAAGACGCGAAATACATGCAGTCACAGCGTGCTGATAATATTAAATACTACTCAAAATGGGTTAATAAGTATGAATTTGATGGTAAACTAGAAAAATCCTCACTTGTCAAACTTGTCAAACAGCTTAAAACCGATTCTAAAGGTCGGGTAAAAAAGCAACGTCAATTAGGAATTCCTCAGGCTCACAGGTGAATTGAGAAAGTAAACTGAAGGGAACAAAAGAATAATAATTCAAAAGCAATGTTTTTAGATAAGGAGGACAATAACTTAGTAATACCATCAGCCCCTCCACCTCCCTTACCAGAATATGAGGCAAGTGAACAAGTTAGTCCAACCCCGCGATATCCTACTGTCACTGTAAGTAGAGACGCTACAAAAGCGAAACCGTTTGTTAGAGATCCCGTCGAGACCAGGTCTCGAACACGGGCAGGAAACTCAAAAGGAGACATTGAGTTATAGCAAATGGGTAGAAATTCACGATTTATGAATGAAGAAGAAATATGCCCACTTATAGAAGTGCCTAATCCTCAGGCAGGGCAAGAAGGTCAGGACCCAACTATTCTAGTGTGTAGACTCTGGACTCCGAAAGACATCCGGAAAGCCACTGAGGGAATTCCCCATCCAAAAGTTAATTTTAGAAAGTTCTTAGAAGATTTGCAAGGAATGAGGCTAAGTTATAATTTAAATGGAGAAGAGGTAGAAAAAGTAGTCAGACAAATTGTGGGACCAGACTGGCACATGATTAGTGGCGACTGGAATCCCCGTGACACTGCGCTCAGGCCCCTCCCACATAGCAGCGCAGAATTAGACAACAGAGTGAAAGGTCTTACAGACCGAATCTCTGAGAAATGGAAGCCTAGGGCAGACTGGACTTGCATTAATCAATGCATCCAACAGGAAGGTGAAACTATTGACAGATATTATGTCAGACTATTAGAATGTTTTAATAACCATTGTGGAACGCAGGTTCCTGAAGATCAGACACCCGATTCCCCATATGAGCAGCAGTTAAAGAATGCATTTTTGAAAGGCAGTATTGCACCCATAAGCAGCTTTATTACAAAGCACATGGTAGATCATCGTACAAGCAGGTTACAGTCATTACTTGAATATGCTAGGCATGCCGAAAGACATTTTAATAGCAAAAAGAAAAAGAAAGCCCAAGTATTTTCTGTAGAAGATGGAGCAGAAGTTTATGTAGTACAGTTCGGGAAAAAGGGCAAGAGAAATGCTCAGGGAAACAAACAATCTGATCAGCGATCAGAGGACTTTGAAGGGCGAAAGAAAAGGGGTGAATGTTTTAAATGCGGTAAGAAGGGACACTTGGCAAGGGATTGCAAGAAAAACAAGAAAGCAACCACGGAAGATAAGGAGGGTGAGGACTGACTATATGATAGTCAGGAATCACTAGAAGAGGATAGCAGTAGAGAATGTGACAGAAGAAATAGTGGAAGTGCAGGAAGTCACGGATAATGAAGAAAATGAAATATTAGATTTGGCTTTATTGAGCTTAGAGCTCTATTTAGCAGACACGAAACCAGAAGCTACACTCCTGGTAGAAGGGAGGGAAGTCAGATTCTTGTGTGACTCAGGGGCATCATGGACCCTGATACATCCCTCCAAACTGCCAGAGAACTCAGAGTCACCTGATTACATATTAGTAAAAGCAGCTAATGGACAGCTGTATCGGGAGCCCCTCTCCCATAATATTGTGATAACTGATCCTGTTTCAGGATTGACCCAGAAAAGCAAAATTGTTGTTTCTGCAAAATGCCCAGTAAACCTTTTGGGCAGAGACCTTATGCCTCTATTTGTTATAGCAGTAGTTCCGACTACGCAGGGTATAGAAGCACAGCGACAAATTGATACCTTTGCAGTGCAAACGGAGGGTAAAATGTTTTATTGGTACAGCCAGGACTTGATTACAACTGGTCCAGGGGCAGTGACCGAAGAGTTGATGAACGTAGCCATCAGCAAGTTCCCCTCCCTTGACATTGATAAACAGCATTTGTTGCACTGTACTCTGTATTATTGTAACACACCAGGACCTGATAAGGAATATGAGCAAGAATTGTTTAGAAATCGTGCAAACAGATTGATATTACGTAATCTTTACTGGGACACAGAAGGGAACAGTGTAGCCATCTGTTCATTGCCCCAGGAGTTCTTTGCACTTTATAAATCTAATCAATTACCACATGTTAGCTTAATTAAGGCCAATAATGTAAAATGGGTAGACTTAGGAGAAAAAGTCACGAGATGGGAAAAACAGACAGAGTTAGAACTGTCAGAACAGGGAATACAAATGCAGAAGTTGAATTGGATAACTCAGACCCACCCAGCTGTACACTTGCAGTCTAGCAAGGACAGCTGATTAGCACTCCTATTGAAGGAGGAAGAGAATGCCTTACAGAATATACCAGAAACTCTCTGGTCAACAGGAAAATCAGATGTAGGACTTATTTGTACAGCGGGACCAGTTACTATTACGCCAAAGTCAGCATTTAGACCACAAAAAAGACAGTATCCCTTAAGAAAAGATGCAGAGGTAGGAATCAAACCTATTCTAGCAGCTTTCCTTAAGGAAGGGGTGCTGGTGGAGTCTCCTGATTCACCATGTAACACACCCTTATTTCCTGTTAAGAAAGCGAATGGAGAGTGGCGTATGGTCCAAGATTTACAAGCTGTAAATTACACAGTAATACCAAGGGCACCTATGGTGCCAGACCCACACACCCTGTTGAATGATTTAAAACCTCAACAGAAATATTTTTCTGTGGTAGATATCAGCAATGCGTTCTTCTCGATACTGATACACCCTGACAGCCAGTATTGGTTTGCATTCACATTTCAGGGGAAAAGGTATACATATACGCAACTACCACAGGGGTATTGTGAAAGCCCAACAATATTCTCACAAGAAATGGCAAGCAACTTGGCGGGATTTAACCCACCAAGAGGTAGTCAGATTTTGCTTTATGTTGATGATATCCTGCTGGCGGCCCCCACCCAGCAAGATTGTAAAGAAGATACTATAGCGCTATTACAATTTTTAGCCACTGAAGGACTTAAAGTAAACAAAAATAAACTGCAGCTTTGAAAAAAACAAGTTAAATACCTAGGATATGTAATATCCAAGGAAGGTAGGACATTAGATGAGGACAGAAAAGTAGCGATTTTGCAAGCACCAAAACCCACTACCAAGAAGGAAATGATGTCCTTCCTGGGTACGACTAATTTTTGTCGGAGTTGGATTCCAAACTATGCCTTGGAATCTGCACCGTTGACTAACCTGATTTATAAAAAGCCTATGGCAGCACAGGATTTGTTACAATGGACACCAGAAGCAGAATCTGCTTTCTGCAAACTGAAACAGTTAATAGCGTCCTCATTAGTTTTGGGATTACCAAACTATCATAAACGTTTTTTCCAAACTGTAGATTGTAAGCAAGGTTATATGACATCAGTGTTAACACAACAGCATGGGGACAAGCAACGCCCTATTGTTTATTATTCATCACAACTGGACCCAGTGGCACGGTCTTTACCTCACTGTGTACAAGCAGTAGTTGCAGCTGCAATGGCAGTACAGGCTTCGGCCTCAGTAGTTTTATTCCACCCTCTCACATTGAGAGTGCCTCATGCAGTCGCGATTATTTTACTGCAAGAGAAGGTAGCATATCTTTCCCCTGCTAGGCATCTTTCCTGTATGACTATATTGTTGAGCCAACCTCATATGACAATTGAACGATGTACGACTTTGAACCCTTCTACCTTGCTCCCAACCCCTGCAGATGGCACACCACACAGCTGCCTGCAGGTGATTGAGCAAAAGACACTGCCTAGAAAAGACCTTACGGATGTTCCCTTGGATGATGCCGAGGTGACATACTACGTGGATGGCTCATGCAAAAGGGGTCCTGCAGGACAGAACCTAGTAGGTTATGCAGTAGTTTCTGATATTGAGATTATAGAAGCGAAATCTTTACCACACAATTTATCTACACAGGCAGCATAATTGATTGCCTTGACACGGGCATGTACCTTAGCAAAGGGTAAATGTGTGAACATTTTTACTGACAGCCAGTATGCTTTTTCTACTGTACATGTTTTTGCACAACAGTAGAAAAATCGAGGAATGATAACATCTACTGGCAAACCAATCAATCATGCACAGTTTATTTTAGATCTTTTAGAATCTATTCAGTTACCTCAGAAAGTAGCTATTTGTAAATGCACAGCTCATACCAAGCAACAGGACAGGATTTCAAAAGGTAATGCGAGAGCTGATACAGCTGCAAAGCAGGCAGCTTCACAAGTATTTCTTTTGAACGAGGAATTACAACCCTCTGAGATTTTAGACTTAGAAATGTTAAAGACAATGCAGACACTTACTACGCAAGTTGAAAAACAAAGATAGGTAAAATGAGGAGCAATTCTCGAAAAGGGGCTGTACATCTCTAAAGAAGGGAAACCGATATTGCTGTCTAATTTGTTTAAATATGCAGCTTTGTTGAGCCATGGGCAGTGCCATGTCTCAACAGGGGGGATGGTACAGCTGGTGAACCAAGTGTTCACGACATATGGATTCTTAAATTACACTAAAAAATTCTGTTCGATGTGCCATGTTTGTAATAAACATCATGCACAAGGTGCATTAAAGCCCAAGCAAGGGAGTTTCCCTACACCACCGTATCCATTTCATACTACCTGTATGGATTTCATAGACTTGAATAAATGTGAAAATAAGAAGTATTGTCTTGTCATTGTAGATATGTTTTCCAGATGGATGGAAGCCTTTCCGACTAAAAATCCAGACGCAGCAACTGTGGCCAAAGTTCTTGTTAAAGAAATCATCCCTAGATTCGGCATTCTGGAAAGGATCTACAGTGACAATGGCACACACTTCGTAAACCAGACCATACAACAGTTAAGTAGACATTTTGGTATTTCTTTAAAAAGTCATTGTGTGTATCACCCACAGTCTGCAGGGCTAGTAGAGAGGCATAATGGGATTTTAAAGAATAAGCTAAGGAAGTTAATAGTAGAAATGCAGAGAAATTGGGTGTACTGTCTGCCCCTGGCACTGTTGAGCAGGAGAACTGTTCCGAATGCAAAAGGATTGACTCCTTTTGAAAAATTATTTGGAAGGGCTTATTATATACCTCAGTGGAAATCTCTCATGCCCACAGACCAGGAAGCTGACAGTACACTAGCTGAGTACATGTGAAACTTGTTAAATTCTAAACGTTTGTTGCAGTCAAATTCTGTTTCAGATAAAGAACGAACCAGACCATCAGAAGTGGCAGTGTCCCCTGGAACTTGGATTTGGGTGAAGACAGTAAATCGAAAGAATTGGGCATCACCAAAGCGGGAAGGTCCATATCAAGTGCTTCTGTCGACACCCACTGCAGTCAAGATAGCAGAGCGCACCTCCTGGATCCACCTGACGCACTGTAAATTAGTCAAAAACGTTGAACTGGACAAAAATCTTGTCACATGCCAAGAGTAAAAATGATAGAGTCCAGAAGAAACAGGAATGCAGAACAACTTTTCCTCAGAAGTATTGCAAAATCATCCTGTTAACTGTACTAGTGACAATAATCTTTTTGTTGTGGCCTTTCCTTTTCCCAGCCACACAGACTGAACTAAATAAACGTGAAGCGTTACTCATAGACTGGCATCCAAACTTTAACACTTACCAGGCAATTAAATATGTGTATGCTGAAACTTTCAATGTTTCGAATTGCTGGATTTGCACAGCTTTGCTGACAGCATACGGGGGGTTATTAATGACTACAGTCCCCCTAGGGGTCAATGAGACCTGGGATAACTTGATTTATGATACCTCAACTATTACATCACAAGATAAAATAGCATTGCACGTGTCTGTTCCATAAAAGGGAACTGTGTGTTTTTATAAAAATGATACTGTTGAGGTGGGTTGGAGCAATTGCAATGTGACTGTTCCTTATAAATGTTACACTAAAGGTAACAATGTAGATCTTTATTGTAATACAAACTATGATTCATTTCTTGGATTGATGCATAAAACACTTGAAGTAAAACATAATTCTATTCTATATAAAAAACTGTCTACAATTGATAGAAAAATGTTTCCTGCAGGGCGAGTATATATTCATAGCAAAGTTACTACTAAAGTAGAGGACTGTTATTTTGTGTGTGGCAGAAAGGTATACAAATGGTTACCTGAGAATTGGTCTGGCAGTTGTCTTTTGGGTTACTTGGTTCCGGCCATACGACACACTGCAATTTTGCCTCGAGGAAAAATTCGAAATGTCTGAGAGGTCATCAAGAAACCTGTAAATCCAGTGGGACAAATCGATGCGCATTGGAAAGACCATCATTCCATAGGCAAAGGACTGACACATATGGACTTGAGTGATAGCGTTATATTGTGGGCAGGCATATTACCGGCATATGGAGCAGTGAAATCAGTCTGGGAGCTGAGAAAACTGTCGAAACTTCTCAAAGTAATGAGTAATGCAACTTTTTCCACTCTCGAATTGGTGACAGATGAACTGAATGCTATGAGAACTGTAGTGCTTCAGAACCGCATGGCTCTCGACTTCACCCTAGCGGCGAGAGGTGGTACTTGCGCTTTAATCCAAGAAGAATGCTGTTTGTATATTCCTGACCATAAACACGAGATAGACAATCATCTTGAGGTAATTCAGCAAGTGTCGTCCATGACCAAACCAGGCCCAAACCCACTGACGGACTTTTTCCAGAAATGGTTTGGGGGGTGGGGTACCATCCTAATGAACATCCTGATTGCCATTTGTGTAGGAATGGTCCTACTGGGAGTATGTGTTTGTTGTGGCATCCCCTGCATGAAAAGACTGATTAAAGATTTTATAGACATGTCACTTTCTGAAACCTTATATCAAAGTACTGAGTTTGAAGAACTGTTAAAAGATTGAAAATGCTTTCATAAGTTTAAACTGAATGACTCTCTTAAATGCAAATCCTGAGTGGAAGAGGTTAGGAGAAGAAAACAAACTGTTTATGCTTATTTTGAAAGTAGAATAAAAGTATTAAAAGGGGAGAAATGTCAGAAAAATATGTATTAATGTGTGTATTAGTAATATGCTTAGTGCATTTAGAGCTTGAAAAGGGTTAACACATTTATTCTATTTCATACTGCATAAATCTGTACAAACTGCAGATGCTTTCTGACCTTGTATTGCTAGCTAAAATTTTGCTTGTGCCTTGGAAATTTACTGAGAAGCAGATGATTCCTGCTTATGTTAGGAAAATAATGAATAGAACAATACTACTTATATGAAGCTTAGACAAGAAGTTCAGTTTGTGCTGTGAGAAAATACACAGCTGTAGTAGCTATAGATAATTAGGACAAAGCCTGTTTGAAAATATGAACTGCAATCAGCATTTGCTTGTATCTGAATTAGAAGAGTACCTTGAAATGTAACACTGTACAATGGAAGCTTGTAAACGAATTAGTGCCCACCAAGGCCAGGTTGTTTTTCTCAAAAGTTTCTCACAAATCTAGTCATGTCAGCAGAAAATCTGAGTAACATCTGCTGT